>NC_134687.1:479353306-479518306 GCF_050947455.1 Rhinoderma darwinii
CCCCCCCGACATGTTTCACTGCTTCAGCAGCGTCCTCAGGGGATAATTTCAGGGCTATTACTCGCGCGTTTGATTTCCTCTTCCTTATATAGTAGGGAGACACACCTATCATGGTGTGTCATCTCCCTTAAAGCAGCCAATAGAAATTGTAAGCCGGGACGAGCCTTCTCTGTGTTTGACTGACACAGAGATCAGCCTATCATATGTGGAGGCCGTTGTTCTGGACGCTTGGTATACTTAGCGCAGGCGCACTACAGCTGAGTTCGGTGATAGAAGTTATAGCTGTCTGGAGATTTGTTATTGTCATCGGACCTGATGGTAGTGTCCGAGACTGGTCGATACATCATATACACATGTGCATTCGTTGCCGATTGTATCCTTGTCTCCTATCAAACAGTGAAGACATCCGAGAAGATAGATGATCTGTTCCACAGATATATATGTCTGTATGTACAGACTGGGATGTCATTGTTAAGATCAAACTCTAAGTTGCGGCGCATGCGCGCCTTAGTTAGATCCGGACATAGAGTTTTGATTTTAAGGAGAAATGCTATTAACGCTAGAGACGCCGCAATAGAAGAAAGAGAAAAAATGAATATGCTCTGTCTTAAGATATACTGCATCTTATCAGCTGCGTCTACGGTCACTGGCATATAGTATGGATCCTAGGTTTAGAGGTGGTTGCATCTAAGTATATCTATATTTGTTAAGATGGTAGTTAAGTATGGCCTTTCTCAGGACCATCACTATCATCAGAGAAAACCATAGCAAATAACTGCGCTGTGTGTACTGTCGCGTTACATATTGCCAACTAAATTTGGGTTTGCCTGCTGTAGTATTGCTACTATAAGTCACATCTAGATTTACCCACATATAGTTAGATTGCTATGTGGCAGATGCATTTTCTAAAGGAGGCCAGAATATGCGCCATGTATACCGGCGTATAGAGTATTGACTATTACGTCTTAGTTTTTTATCCTAATATAGTTATGCTGTTTAGGTGACTATTTGGATGTATATGTACATCCGAGAAAAATAGTGGTAGTTGAAGTATTGACAGTGGTGTCCATGGTGATGACACGTATAGAAGGAGAGGAGAATTGACTTGTTTTTTGGATTGTACAACGGCTGGTGCATAATAAGTCTGTTGTAAAGTTTGCTTGTTGAGTGTACTAATATATATTGATAATTATTGATACTTGTATGTTTTGAGGAAGTCCTGTATAACATACTGTTGGTTAATGGGTAGTAGTTAGGGTAGATATGTGTAGAGACAGTACTAGTGACTGTAGTAGTATAAATAAGTAATGTCAGGGGAAATTTATGTTGATAGGGAAAACTGTGAAAAAATTTCTAAATAGGTTATGAATAGGCTACAGGAAGGCAGCAAATGTGAAACCTTCATTGAGACCATTAGGACTGAGAGAATTGAGTCTGTGTATCCAGCGTGCTTCTTCTTGTAGTAGTTTTTTATCTAAGTTTCCAGACCTTGGACCCAGTTTTACGTGTGCGATACCCCAGAATTTAAGAGTGTTACTGTTTCCTTGATGGAAGTATCTTATGTGCCACGAGAGGGGTGTATCTTCTCGTGTATTAATAGTGCTAATGTGATTTGAGATCCTTCTTCTTAGGGCAGATACACACGAACGTTGCGTTTTTGCGCGCGCAAACAACGCTGCGTTTTGCGCACGCAAAAACCATTTGACAGCTGCGTGTGTCATCCGTGTCTGATGCGCGGCTGCGTGATTTTCGCGCAGCCGCCATCATAGAGATGAGGCTAGTCGACGCCCGTCACTGTCCAAGGTGCTGAAAGAGCTAACTCTTTCAGCACCCTCGACAGTGAATGCCGAACACAATATCGAAAAACCTGTTGAAAAAAAAGAAAAAGTTCGTACTTACCGAGAACTTCCCGGCCGTTGCCTTGGTGACGCGTCCTTGGTGACGCGCCTCTCGACATCGGGCCCCACCTCCCTGGATGACGCGCCAGTCCATGTGACCGCTGCAGCCTGTGCTTGGCCTGTGATTGGCTGGAGCTGTCACTTGGACTGAATTGTCATCCCGGGAGGTCAGACTGGAGGAAGACGCCGGGAGTTATCGGTAAGTCAGAACTTTGGTTTTTTTTCTACAGGTTCATGCATATTGGGATCGGAAGTCACTGTCCATGGTGCTGAAACAGTTTAACTCTTTCAGCACCATGGACAGTGACTATCTCCTGACGTCGTGTACCGATAATTTTTTTGCCGAGTTCGGCCGAACCCGGTGAAGTTCGGTTCGCTTGTCCGGCTTCGCTAATCGCAAAGACACTCCGTTTGGATGTTCGGAAACAGAAAAGCACGTGGTGCTTTTCTGTTTACATTCATCCTTTTGACAGCTGGTGCGCTGTTTGTCAGTTCGCACGGAAGTGCTTCCGTGCAACCTGCGTGGTTTTCACGCACCCATTGTCTTCAATGGGTGCGTGATGCGCAAAATACGCAGTTATTGAACCTGTCGCGCTTTTTGCGCAGCAGACAAACGCTGCGCAAAAAGCACGGACTGTCTGTACTGCCCCATAGACTTGTATTGGTCCATGCGTGCCGCGTGAAAACCACGCGGCCCGCATGGACCGAATACACGCTCGTGTGAATCCCCCCTTAATTGTTGGACGGTCTTGCCGATGTACAATTTTGGACATGGACAGGTGGCAGCATATATAACACCGCTGCTCTGGCAGTTGATAAATTGCCTTATGGTATATTGTTTATCGTCCACTGGGTTTTTAAAAATTTTATTTTTTAGCATGTAGGGGCAGAAGGAACATTTACCACAGGGGTATGAACCTGTGGTAGGTGATGGAAGCCATGTTTGACGAGGAGTAGATATTGTTGTATAATGGCTGTGCGTAAGGTATTCTCGGAGGTTCTTGCCACGTCGATATGTTATACTTGGACTATTAGAGATTACCTCAGATAGGTCGGGATCTGCCTGCAGAATGGGCCAGTGTTTTCGTAAAATGCTCGATACAAGAGGTGAGCATGCATAAAAGGTCAGAATAAGGACACAACCATCATTCATTCTATAGTATATTCAGCTTCATTTCTACCCACCTTTTTATCAACTACTCGGAGTTGTTTGAAGGAAGAATAGATGAACTCATCAGTGATAGTTTCCGGACATTTGACTGCTAGCTCCCTCAAGAGCTGAACTTCTGAATTGCAATTGCCATCAGGTTCCCACGGTGAGTTATGTTGGTTCAGGAGATCATGCAGAGTGTCCTGGTTCTCCTCCTCTGGATCACTGTCTTCCCAGTAGGTGTCTCCAGGAGTTCGTTTTCCAGCTACTAGGTGCGACTTGTTCTAAGCAGAAGTGCAACATATGGTTAATCTAAAAATGAGCACGGATTGCTATGGCAAATGGATCATAAAGAAGTCATTAAAAGACTGGGCTTCACTCTCACAGCCCATATAAGTAGCTTCTATAGAACATCCAGCTTGTCACCAACATATATTAAAATTGTATGTTTGCATAAACAGGGGAAAGAAAACCAGAGCTCCAATAAGGATCATAAAGACATTCCAGATAAAGGGTGTGAGGGAATTACCCAGCTCCCGCTACCACAGGGAAAGGATTTCAAGCACAGGGCTTCCAGCTGTTCCCTCAGAGCATCAGACACCGTGATGTGATCCATGGTGACATCTCATTCCAGCACCGCCACGAATACTTTGCTGCTGGAATGGAGAACACGTGTCAAATTCAGCATTCTTTGTTGCCAGGAGACAGCGTTCCGTCGCTTAGAAACCCCACAATATCCTGTTGGGCCGGTTTTCAAGGCTTCCTTGTATTCTTAGCTTTCGTCTCATGTGATTTTGGTCACACCTAATGTTTAAATGGATCATTTTGGTTGATGTTACTTCAGCAGAATATGCGGTCTAGAAACATGACTGCTCTATTTCAGTACAGGACAGTTGTCCTGCAGCGAGGCAGGGACTCCTAACGTCGTACATAACTATGATCAGGGGCGTAGCTAAAAGCTCATGGGCCCCGATGCAAAAATTCTTGCTGCCCCCCCCCCCCCCCCGCAAACTTCTCATGGCCGACGGTCCGCAGCTTTCAGCTGCATCGCTGGGTCTCCTAAGCGACCCAACAATGCAGCACTAGCAGCCGGGGGCGTCACTAAGGCTGGGTTCACACACCCTATTTACGGACGTAATTCGGGCGTTTTAGCATTGAATTACATCCGAAAATGCGGCTCAAAAGCGTTGGCAAACATCTGCCCGTTCATTTGAATGGGTCTTACGATGTTCTGTGCCGACGGCGTAAAAAAGACGCCCGCGTCAAAGAAGTGCCTGTCACTTCTTCAGACGTAAATGGAGCCGTTTTCCATGGACTCCATAGAAAAACAGCTCCAATTACGTCCGTAATGGACGCAGCGAAAGACGCCTGCACATGCCATTACGGCTGAAATTACGGTGCTGTTTTCTCCTGAAAACAGCACCGTAATTTCAGCCGTAACAGACGCTGCCGTGTGAACATACCCTCAGGGCTTAAAATGTCAGGGGAAATAGCCCCAATACATATGTGTCCGCCCAAAAAAAAAGTGTGTGTATGAGACAGCATAGCATATCTATAGCACTACGACCCTATCAACTATGGATAGGATTAGATACAGTGGCCCAGCAGACAGTATCACACATGATAGGATTAGATACAGTGGCTCAGCAGACAGTATCACACATGATAGGATTAGATACAGTGGCTCAGCAGACAGTACCACACATGATAGAATTGGCTCAAGGACCGTATCCAGAGAGTTGTGGTCAATGATTCCTACTCTGAATGGTCCCCGGTTATAAGTGGTGTACCCCAGGGTTCAGTGCTGGGACCACTATTATTCAACTTATTTATTAATGATATAGAGGATGGGATTAATAGCACTATTTCTATTTTTGCAGATGACACCAAGCTATGTAATATAGTTCAGTCTATGGAAGATGTTCATGAATTGCAGGCAGATTTAAACAAACTAAGTGTTTGGGCGTCCACTTGGCAGATGAAGTTTAATGTAGATAAATGTAAAGTTATGCATCTGGGTACCAACAACCTGCATGCATCATATATCCTAGGGGGAGCTACACTGGCGGATTCACTTCTTGAGAAGGATCTGGGTGTACTTGTAAATCATAAACTCAATAACAGCATGCAGTGTCAATCAGCTGCTTCAAAGGCCAGCAGGATATTGTCGTGTATTAAAAGAGGCATGGACTCGCGGGACAGGGATGTAATATTACCACTTTACAAAGCATTAGTGAGGCCTCATCTAGAATATGCAGTTCAGTTCTGGGCTCCAGTTCATAGAAAGGATGCCCTGGAGTTGGAATAAATACAAAGAAGAGCAACGAAGCTAATTAGGGGCATGGAGAATTTAAGTTATGAGGAAAGATTGAAAGAATTAAACCTATTTAGCCTTGAAAAAAGACGACTAAGGGGGGACATGATTAACTTATATAAATATATTAATGGCACATACAAAAAATATGGTGAAATCCTGTTCCTTGTAAAACCCCCTCAAAAAACAAGGGGGCACTCCCTCCGTCTGGAGAAAAAAAAGGTTCAAGCTGCAGTGGCGACAAGCCTTCTTTACAGTGAGAACTGTGAATCTATGGAATAGCCTACCGTAGGAGCTGGTCACAGTAGGGACAGTAGATGGCTTTAAAAAAGGGTTAGATAATTTCCTAGAACAAAAAAATATTAGCTCCTATGTGTAGAAATTTTTCCTTCCCTTTTCCCTTCCCTTGGTTGAACTTGATGGACATGTGTCTTTTTTCAGCCGTACTAACTATGTAACTATGTAAGATACAGTGGCTCAGCAGACAGTACCACACATGATAGGATTAGATACAGTGGCTCAGAAGGCAGTATCACACATGATAGGATTAGATACAGTGGCCCAGCAGACAGTATCACACAAGATACGATTAGATACAGGGCCCAGCAGACAGTATCACACATGATTGGATTAGATACACAGCTCAGCAGACAATATCACACATGACTGGATTAGATACAGGGCCCAGCTCGCTGTCATTGCGTCTCCAGCGCTAGACCCAGGATAGGTAAGAATAATAATTTTGCTTCTTTGTGTTACTAATTATTTTTGTGTGTGTGTTTTTTTTTACAGGTTCGGTTGTTGGACTTCGGATTCGAGGACTTCAATGACGGCGTTTTTTTTATTCTCAATAAAATGGTTAATGAGGGTTGTGTTTTTTTATTTCAATAAAATATTTTTTCTATGTGCTTGTATCTTTTTAAACTTTATTATCACCGCCTTAGTAATGGCCGCTGGCTGATTGACAACCTCCATTACTAAGGCGGGGCTTAATGTTAGCAGGTGCAGAGGCCAACACTAACCCCCATTATTACCCCGGTACCCACCGCCACCAGGAGTACTGGGAAGAGCCGGGTACGAACCAGTACCCGACCATCTGTAGTGATGGGCAGGCACCGGGGTGGCCGCATGCTGGTAGTATTAGGCCGGGGAAGGCCAAAAACAGTGGCCCTTCCCACCCTTGTAATGCTGCCTGCTGCTGTGTTGTATCTGGCTGGTTATGAATATTGGGGGGGACCCCACATCGTTCTTTCCAATTATTTTTTATTTTATTTTATTTTTTTATAAAATGACGTGGGGTCCCCCCATTTTTCATAACCAGCCAGATACAATAAAGCAGCAGCAGCCTAGTATTACCAGGATGGGCAAGGCCACTGTATCTGGCCTTTCCCCTCTTGATAATACCAGCCTGCAACCACCCCAGTGGCCGACCATCACTACAGATGGTCCGGTACTGGATGGTACCCGGCTCTTCCCAGCACCCCAGGTGGTGGTGAATACCGGGGTAATAAAGGGGGTTAGTGTTAGCCTCTGCACCGGCTAACACTAAGCCCCGCCTTAGCAATGGATGCTGTCAATCAGCCGGCGGCCATTACTAAGGCGGTAGTAATATAGTTTAAAAAAAAACAAAGACATAGAAAAAATATTTTATTGAAATAAAAAAAAACCCACACAGCCCTCATTAACCATTTTATTGATAATAAAAAAAAAGCCGTCATCGAAGTAGTCCTGGAATCCGACGTAGTCCAACGACCGAACATGTAAAAAAACACACAAAAAATGATTAGTAACACGTGTGTTAGGCTTAGATACAGGGCCCATGTGTGATACTGTCTGTGGGACCCTGTATCTAAGCCTACCACAAGGTAGGCTTAGATACAGGGTCCAGCAGACAGTAATCTTATACAGTATAAGATTACTGTGTGCTGGGGCCCTGTATCTAAACCTACAGTGTGGTAGGCTTATATACAGGGCCCAGCAGACAGGATCACACATGGGCCATGTATCTAAGCCTACCATGTGATTGGCTTAGATACAGGGCCCAGCAGACAGGATCACACAATCTGTGATCCTGTCTCATGGGCCCCCTAAGCCTGCTACATCGTAGGCTTAGGGGTTGTACAGTCCCTAAACATTGATGGCCTATCCTCAGGATAGGCCATCAATAGCTGAAATGTCTCTCGAGACCCGCAAATCAGCTGTTTTGAAGGGGCCGCAGCACTCGTACGAGAGCTGCGGCCCCTTCATTTCACTACTCGCTCACACTGTGAATCGCCAACACAGATTCACAGTGTGACCGGAATGAAGTGACAGGAATGAAGGGGAGCAGCTCTCGTACGAGTGCTGCGGCCCCTTCAAAACAGCTGATTGGCGGGTCCCGGGAGTCGGACCCCGCCAGTCAGGGCTAACCTTACCTTCCTCTTCTGCCGCGGCGGGAGTTCTGTCGTCTCGATGCTGTGCGCGGCGCATAGCGCTGTGACGTCATGCGCTGCGCACAGCGCCTGACGTCAGGACCTCCGCTGCTATCCGGAACCAGGAAGGTAAGTAAAGTATGTTACTATAGTAACAGGGGCCCGCGGCCCGAGTTACTATAGTAACTTTTTATTGATGTGGTGCGGGGGGCCGTGGGCCCCCCTGGCTTCAGGGCCCGGTCGCAATTGCGACCGCTGCGACCCCTATAGCTACGCCAGTGACTATGATGCTAGGAGCCCGGCTCCCTGCAGTGTGTTCGGTCTGGGATTTGCGGCCGAAATACGTTCCGTCCTTTACGGACGTAACATGCTCGTGTGAACCCAAAACGTCTGAAAATACGGAGCGGTTTTCAAGGGAAACCAGCTCCTGATTTTCAGACACTTTTTAAGCCACTTGCGATTTTCGCTGCGTTTTTTACGGCCGTTTTTGGAGCAGTTTTCAATAGTCAATGAAAACCGCCTCCAAAAACGTCCCAAGAAGTGTCTTTTGACGAGCCGTTATTTTACTCGCCGTATTTGACAGCGACGAGTAAAATAAAGGCTCGTGGGAACAAAACATCGTAATTCCCATTGAAAGCAATGGGCAGATGTTTGTAGGCGTATTTTCAGGCGTAATTCGAGGCATAAAATGCCCGAATTAGGCTATGTTCACAGAGTATTTTGCAGGCGGAATTCCTGCCGCAAAATTCAGTTTGGAAGTTTGAGGCAGATATTCCTCTCCCTGCACGCCGATTTTCGCACGCGGCCATGGAGCGTCGCGGGCATAAAACGCCGCGAAATATGCTTTCTCTGCCTTCCATTGAAGTCAATGGGAGGTCAGAGGCGTAAACGCCCGAAGATAGGGCATGTCGCAGGAGAAAACCGCCCCCGCCTCCCATTGAAATAATTTTCGGGCCGTTTTTGACAAAAATCTCAGTGTGAACATAGCCTTAGGGTATGATCACACGTCCTATTTTCGGCCGTTTTTTGGGCCGTAAACGCTGAAAAATCAGTAGCAGAATGCCTCCAAACATCTGTGTAAAAAAACAGCTGCGAAAAAGAAATGCAGGACACTTCTTGGGACGCCTTTTGGAGCAGTTTTCCATAGACTATTGAAAAAAGCTCCAAAAACAGCCGTAAAAGACGCCGCGAAAAACGCAGCGAAAATCGCGAGTGGCACAAAAAAAACTTCTGAAATCAGCGGTTTTCTCTTGAAAACAGCTCCATATTTTGAGATGTTTTTGACTCCGCGTGTGAACATACCCTTAGGCCTGAAACCACTGCGTATGAACATAATCTAAGGCCCTGTTCACACAGGGTTTTTGAGTGCGTGAAAATCACACATGCCACACAGAGGCTGTTAAGTGCCTTTTGCGCACGCAAAACGCACACGCTCGTGTAAATCCGCCCTAATGGAAAGTGCCACACTGACCTCCACGAAAACACATCCTGTGGGTTCAAGTTCTCCTCCTAGATCCATATTTTCTCAGTATGTCATCAGATGTCAGGATTTCTTACCAAGAAACTCGTGTCCCTCCCAGGAAGTAACTCTTCTCATTGAGCTACTAGTGCGGCTATTAACCCCTTCAGGACGTAGCCTGTTTTTGCCTTGTGGCTCAGCTGATTTTTTTTTCAAATCTGACTTGTGTTACTTTATGTGGTAATAACTTGGGAATCCTTTTACCTATCCAAGCGATTCTGCGACTGTTTTCTTGTGACATATTGTACTTTGTTAGTGGAATAATTTGGTCGATAAATTCAATATTAGTGAAAAACACCAAAATTTAGAAAAATTTTTATTGCAAACATGTGCATTTTTTTTAAGTTTAAATCAATCTCGTATAGTCACTAGTTAACATTTCTCATAAATCTACTTTATGTTTGCATCATTTTTTGAACATTTTATACTTTTATTTTTCTAGGATGTTACAAGGCTTACAACCTTCTGTAACATAAGGTTTTACCAGAGAAACGCAACTCAATATTTATTGCCCAGATTCTTCAGTTTTTACAAATATCCCACATGTGGCGCTAGTGTGCTAATGGACTGAAACACAAGCCTCAGAAGCAAAGGGCCACCTAATGGATTTTGGAGCCTCTTTTTTAAAAAAATTATATTTTAGGCACCATGTCAGGTTTGAAGCGGTGCCAAAACAGTGGCAACCCCCCAAAAGTGACCCCATTTTGGAAACTACACCCCTCAAGGAATTTATTTAGGGGTATCGTGAGCATTTTTACCCCACAGGTATTTTGCTATATTTATTGGAGTTAGGGGGGATTCACACGAGCGTGTATTCGGTCCGTGCGGGCCGCGTGGTTTTCACGCGGCACGCATGGACCAATACAAGTCTATGGGGCAGTACAGACAGTCCGTGCTTTTTGCGCAGCGTTTGTCTGCTGCGCAAAAAGCGCGACAGGTTCAATAACTCTGCGTATTTCGCGCATCACGCACCCATTGAAGTCAATGGGTGCGTGAAAATCACGCGCACCACACGGAAGCACTTCCGTGGGACGAGCGTGATTCGCGCAACAGCAGTGAAAAGGATGAATGAAAACCGAAAAGCACCACGTGCTTTTCTGTTTCCGAACATCCAAACGGAGTGTCTTTGCGATGAGCGAAGCCGGACAAGCGTACCGAACTTCACCGGGTTCGGCCAAACTCGTTTTGGCCGATCCCGGCAAAAAAATTATTGGTACGCGACGTCAGGAGATAGTCACTGTCCATGGTGCTGAAAGAGTTAAACTGTTTCAGCACCATGGACAGTGACTTGCGATCCCAAAATACATTAACCTGTAAAAAAACCCGAAGTTCTAACTTACCGATTACTCCTGTCTCCTTCCTGCAGTCCGACCTCCCGGGATGACACTTCAGTTCAAGTGACAGCTCCAGCCAATCACAGGCCACGCACAGGCTGCAGCCAATCACAGGCTGCAGCGGTCACTTGGACTGCTGCGTCATCCAGGGAGGTGGGGCCCGATGTCAAGAGAGGCGCGTCACCAAGGACGCGTCACCAAGGCAACGGCCGGGAAGTTCTCGGTAAGTAGGAACTTTATCTTTTTTTTTTACAGGTTTTTCGCTGTTGTGTTCGGCATTCACTGTCGAGGGTGCTGAAAGATTTAGCTCTTTCAGCACCTTGGACAGTGACGGGCGTTGACAAGCCTCATCTCTATGATGCCGGCTGCGCGAAAATCACGCAGCCGCGCATCAGACACGCATGACACACGCAGCTGTCAAATGGTTTTTGCGCTCGCAAAACGCTGCGTTGTTTGCGCGCGCAAAAACGCAACGTTCGTGTGAATCTCCCCTTAGGCTGGGTTCACACGACCTATTTTCGGACGTAATGGAGGCGTTTTACGCCCGAATTAAGTCTGAAAAAACGGCTCCAATACGTCGGCAAACATCTGCCCATTACTTTCAATGGTCTTTACGATGTACTGTGCCGACGACCTGTCATTTTACGCGTCGCTGTCAAAAGA
The DNA here is from genome assembly GCF_050947455.1 of Rhinoderma darwinii. Taxonomy (NCBI): domain Eukaryota; kingdom Metazoa; phylum Chordata; class Amphibia; order Anura; family Rhinodermatidae; genus Rhinoderma; species Rhinoderma darwinii. The sequence goes on from NC_134687.1 coordinate 479,364,596, forward strand.
AGTGCAGGACACTTCTTGGGACGTTTTTGGAGCAGTTTTCTCATAGACTCCAATGAAAACCGCTCCAAAAGCGGCCATAAAAAAATGCAGCGAAAAACGCGAGTTGCTCAAAAAACGTCTGAAAATCAGGGGCGGTTTTCCCTTGAAAACAGCTCCGTATTTTGAGACGTTTTTGACTCTGCGTGTGCATATACCCTTAGGCTGGATTCACACGAGCGTGGCGTTTTTGCGCACGCAAAAACGCTGCGTTTTGCATGCGCAAAAATCACTTACCAGCTCCGTGTGGCAGCAGCATATGATGCGCGGCTGCGTGCTTTTCGCACAGCCGCCATCATTATGACACTCCATTTGGATGTTTGTAAACAGAAAAGCACGTGGTGCTTTTGTTTTCATTCATCCTTTTGACAGCTAATGCGCGAATCATGCTGTTCACACGGAAGTGCTTCTGTGCGACATGCGTGGTTTTCACGCACCCATTGACTTCAATGGGTGCGTGATTCACGCAAAACGCCCAAAGAACGGACATGTCGTGACTTTTTTTCAGCGGACTCACGCGGAGTAAAAATCACGAACATGTCTGCACGGCCCCATAGACTAATATAGGTCAGTGCAACGCGCGTGCAAATCACGCGCGTTGCACGGACGTTTTTCCCGTTCGTCTGAATAAAGCCTTAGTCTGAAAATGAAAATCTACTTTTTTTCTGAAAAAAACATAGAAATTGTTAATATTTACAAGAAATAAAGAAAATGCACCCCAACATTTGTAAAGCATCTTCTCCTGATTACAGAAATACCCCATATGTGGTAATGAACTGCTGTTTGGACCCACAGCAGGGCTCAGAAGGGAAGGAGCGCGATTTGGATTTTTGGAGCGCTGATTTTGCTGGATTGGTTTTCAGTGCCGTGTAGAGTTTGCAATGCACTGGAGGGACCAAAATAGTGTAAACTACACCCCTCAATAAATTTTTCTAGGGGTATTGTAATGACGGGGTAGGGAGACAGGTGAGCCCTAATCTACCCGCTACTCAGTCCCTGCCTACTTGCAACGACCCATCCTAGGCAACGGGGTACAACTGGGCAACGGTCCCTACGCTCAGTAAGTGCACAACAGACAGACAAGGGTACACAGAAGCTAGGGAAACGGGGCAGCTGCCCACGGAGACACCGTGAGCAACGAGAGTAGTGAACGAGCCGAGTCAAACCAGGAGTGCACGAGGTACAAAACGCTGAGCAGGAGAGTGGTCAGTAAGCCAAGGTCAATAACAAGCAGCGGATCAGTAGTTCAAGCAGCAGCAGAGCCAGGAAACAAGCAGAGCAGAATCACAGGCAAAGGAGGAACAGGAAAGGAAGGTATAAATAGACAGTGGGCGGGAGCTAGCTCCGTCTGGCCAGGCTCTCCCACTCCTAAGCCTGCCATCTGCCTGAGTGGTGGAAGATGGAGTCAGTCTCACAGACATAGGAGCAGGTGCAGACTGATTACCCACGGGCATCGACACAGAAACGGTGTCTGGCAGATCCTTTACAGGTATAGTTAGCATTTTGACCCCACAGGTTTTTTTTCAGAATTAGCCTGCGAAAATGAATATCAACATTTTTGTCCACTAAAATGTTGAATTTTTTTATTTTCACAAGGGATAAAAGGAGAAAAAGCCACCCAAAATTTGTACAGCAATTTCTCCCGAGTATGACAATACCCCACATGTGGTCATAAATGTTTTTTTTTTAGAAATTAAACCCTTCAGGACTGATCCTTTGTTTGCCTTTTCATTTTCGTTTTTCACTTCCCGCCTTCCAAAACACATTACTTTTTTATTTTTCCATCAATAGTGTGGTGGGAGGGCTTATATTTTGTGGGAGGAGTTGTCATTTCTATTGACACCATTTAAAGTACCATATAATGTACTGGTAAACTGAAATAAAATTTGCAGGCTGAAATTGGAAAAAAAAAAAACAGCGATTCCTCCATTGTTTTTGGGGTTTTCGTTTTTACCGCTTTCACCGTGCGGTAAAAAAACAAACTTTATTTTGCATGTTAAGAAGATTACAATGATACCAAATTTATATCGTTTTTTTTTTTTATATTTGACTAGTTTTATAAAGAAAAAAAACTATTTGTTAAAATATAAAATTGTTTTGTACCAACACATTCTGAGAGCCATAACTTTTATTTTTTGGTTGATTGAGCTGTGTGAGGGCTTATTTTTGGCAGGACAAGCTGTAGTTTTTATTGGTACACACAATTTTTTCATCACTTTTTCTTACATTTTATTTAGAGCTAAGGTCACCAAAAAACTGTGATTTTGGCGTTCTAAATTCTTTATTTCTTACGGCATTCACCGTGCGCTATAAATTACATTTTACTTATTCTGCGGGTCGGTATGATTACGGCAATACCATATGTATATCTTTTTTTTATGTTTTGCAGCGTTTGCACAATAAAACTATTTTTTTATAAAATAAAATTTATTTTCTGTGTCACCATATTCTGAAAGCCATAACTTTTTTTTATTTTTCAGTCAAAAAAAGCTGTGTAAGGGCTTGTTTTTTGCGAGACGGTTTGTAGTTTTTATTGGTACTATTTTGGGGTACATGTGACTTTTTTTGATCACTATTCTATATTTTGGGAGGGGTGTTGACCAAAATAAAAAAAAGATTCTGGCATGGTTTATAGTTTAATTTTTTTGCAGGGTTCACCTTGCGGGTAAAACAATATTATAGTTTGGGTCGTTATTAACACTGATACCAAATAGGTGTACTTTTTTTATTTTTTATTAACGGGTTCATTTTTTTCCTATAATAAAAGACTTAAGAAAAAAACAACTTATTTTTACACTTTTATAAAACATTTTTATTACTTAGCTAGGTAGTGTAATGTATTCCAACTGTCAGTGTGACGACACAGTCACTGACAGTAAGCCATGATCCTCATAGGCTTCCATACATGGCAGACCCGGAGGCCGTTATCTGGCCTCCGGTTGCCATAACAACCACATCGGCAGCCCCCACAATTGTATGGGGACTGCCGATGTGCTACAACCCCCTAAATTGCCACATTTAAGGGGTTAATTGCGATGATCCGCTGATCGGCAACAGTGGAGGAGTTCAGAAGTCGGGGACAGCTGACCTCCTGGTGCACTGTCACCGATAGTGTGCACCAGGAACCGTGCAGTAACTGTACGTCCTGGTGCGCTAAAACCAAATGGCAACCAGGATGTACCGTTGCGTCGTGGTGCGCCTAGGGGTTAACTCTGTATTAATGCTGAATCTACCGTTTAGGTTCGCTTGGTTCTTGCCTCGAGATTCCTTCCTTGATTACCTAATTCGTCTCCCCCTTCTGGCTTCCTATATAACCCTGGCCTTTGCACTTCATGCTTGCCAGACTATTGGGCTTCCTGTAGTCTAGATCCTTGCTGCCACTCTATCCAAATTCGGTACACACATAAACGGTTTGTAGTTTCTTCACTACTCTTGGTATGATCACCGGCCTTCTTGATCGCTTCAGCCATTGGACTCCTAATCAGCTTCCAGACATTGACATCAGGTCAAAACATCAGTTGTTGTCTGTTGGTACTCCTCATCAACTACTTTAGTCTACTGCATCGCTATTCTCTGTACCGCTTATTGTTGCTCGATATTCGCATTGCTTACTACAACCTACTGCACCATTCAATATTTGTTCTAGAGCTACTTGTACCCAGAGAGCAGAGGTAGCAGTCACACCCAGACCTTGCTGCCTGTGGGGGCCCAAAGGCCCCTCTGGCACATCAGAAACCAGTGTTATAAATGGCACATAGTAGGTAACAGATTTTTAGTGCACTCAGTGCAAATGCCAAAATCCCTTATACCAAATCTTAACCAATTGAATGCAAAACAACTCAGAATGTCAAATGTTTATTGCTTTATTCTGTTGCTGGTAAACATTAAACCCATGCACGGGATTATAAATTCCATCAGCAAATAATCGACTGTTTCAGATATAGTGTGTACATCTTTAACCTTGCACCAAGGTTTGAAAAAGAAATTACATGGGGAACGGGAATCCCACTAAACAAGTTATTGCAAAAAAGAAAAAAAGTTGTTTTTTTTCAGAAACTGTTCGAGTCAAATATTGCAAAATCTGTCCATCGGTCATATGGTGCAGCTAACCAAACGTTATATCTTTTATACATCTATATATCATCCATACATGTACAACACACAGATACTCACACCCATTGGCTAAGTTTAAGAATCATTACACATGACTGATGCGAACACACTTTATGCCAAGGGGGGTGGGGTGGGGTGGGGGTTGGGGTGTGTTTGTGTTTGTTTTAGCAGTAGTACCAAGGAGGCAATAGAAGAAAAAAAAAATATGGGTTTTGACCGAAAGTTGTAACATCAAACACGAGAACATCTTTGTCGGAAATACACATGTACCTTCAATGTATGAGCGCCTCCTTTGTATATTACTTTTCTTACCGTGCTTGAAAGTGGAACAATAGTACAAATATAATGTCGACATATGTAATCTGCCAATTTCCAAGATTTCACTTGCTTGAATGAGGCTGTAATACCAGACACCGCCCATGGACAAGAGGTGTGGTTTTTGGGTTAAAAAAAAAAAAAGTTTTTTTTTTTAAACTGTACCTGTTTTTTTTCTAAGCTCATACAAGCCCTGGCCCCATTCACACGAGCGCGAATCACATCCGTGTGCTGTGCGTTGAAACAACGCACAGCACACAGACCCATTGTTTTCAATGGGGCCATTCACACATGCGTCAGTTTTCACGCAGCGTGAGATTCACTGCATGTCCTATATCGGTGCGTTATCACACACCTATTGAAGTCAATGGGTGCGTGATAATAAATGTATAAAAAAAAAAACACAGGTGCTTTGCAAGTGCGTGAATAACTCATGCCCCTCGCAAAGCACACTGATGCATAACGCAACACACACGGACCAGATTCACGTGCGTGAATCTGATACGCTCGTGAGAATTAGGCCTAAGAGTATGAATAACACTGGGTCCTACAAACTGAATCCTAGAACTTTGAAATTTATACTTTTTGGAGACCAACATCTATTCAAACTCATTAACATGGTTATTTATCCATTCCAAATCTGCAAGTACAAAAAGAAAAACGTTTGTATAATAAAACGTTCTTGACCAATTTATTGTTTCATTTCTAAATCCCCATGAATAAATCACGCAAAGCTCAAAAAGGGAAAAATACACAAGATTCTAAAGATTCTGAGCACCAGGAACTTAAACAACCTTGTATTAAAAGTATTCTTACATTGTGCCGCAATTTGAGAAAATATTCTACGTTTTACAGGAAAGAATTAAAACAAATTTTTTAAATGCAGCATACATTTTGTGATGTGAACGTATGTAAATGAAAACCTTCTAGGTCTTTAAAGGACGTTTGGGGCTTGTTCTGTAAATCAGCAGTCTCACACTGTAAACCAAATTTAGACCAGTAAAGGTGGTAGTATATAGACAGTCTATTGGGATACAGGCTTAACGCTATTGAATCGGGGTCTGACATACACCGTGTTCCAAATTATTATGCACATTGGATTTAAGTGTCAAACATTTAATTATTAGTTTTTCAATTAAACTCATGGATGGTGTTGTGTCTTAGGGCTCTTTGGATCATTGTAATCAATCTCAGACACCTGTGATAATTAGTTTGCCAGATGTGCCCAATGAAAGGAAAACTACTTAAGGACGTTCCACATTATTAAGCAGGCCACAGGTTTCAAGCAATATCGGAAAGAAAAAGGATCTCTCTGCTGCCAAAAAGTGTGAAATCAGGGTATGAAAATATTGGATATTTCAAGAAAACGTAAGCGTGATCATCGTACTGTGAAAAGATTTGTGGCTGATTCATTCAGATAAAGGCATAATGAGGATGGTTTCTGCCAGACAAATTAATGATTAGGAGAGCAGCTGCTAAAATGCCATTGCAAAGCAGCAAACAGGTATTTGAAGCCGCTGGTGCCTCTGGAGTCCCGCGAACCTCAAGGTGTAGGATCCTCCAGAGGTTTGCAAGTGTGCATACAGCTATTATTCGGCCCCCCCATAACAATGCTCACAAGCAGAAACGGTTGCAGTGGGCTCAGAAATACATGAAGACTAATTTTCAAACCGTGTTGTTTACTGATGAGTGCCGTGCAACCCTGGATGGTCCAGATGGATAGAGTAGTGGATGGTTGGTGAATGGCCACCATGTCCCAACAAGGCTGCGACGTCAGCAAGGAGGTGGTGGTCATGTTTTGGGCTGGAATCATGGGGAGAGCTGGTAGGCCCCTTTAGGGTCCCTGATGGTGTGAAAATGACCTCTGCAAAGTACGTAGAGTTTATGACGGACCACTTTCTTCCGTGGTACAAAAAGAAGAACCGTGCCTTCCGTAGCAAAATTATCTTCATGCATGACAATGCACCATCTCATGCTGCAAAGAATACATCTGTGTCATTGGCTGCTATGGGCATAAAAGGAGAGAAGCTCATGGTGTGGCCAGCATGTTCCCCTGACCTCAACCCTATTGAGAACCTTTGGAGCATCCTCAAGCAAAATATCTATGAGGGTGGGAGGCAGTTCACATCAAAACAGAAGCTCTGGGAGGCTATTCTGACATCCTGCAAAGATATTCAAGCAGAAACTGTCCAAATACTCACAAATTCAATGGATGCAGGAATTGTGAAGGTGATATCAAAGAAGGGGTCCTATGTGAACATGTAACTTGGCCTGCTAAGTTTTTTTTTATTGAAAGAGCTTTTGATTTCTGTAAATATGACCTCCTGATGCTGCAAATTCAACAAATTACCATTTTAGTTCTCTTTACAACCTTTAGGCTATGTTCACACGGGGTATTTTGCCGAGTTTTTTGACGCGGAAACCGCGTGGCAAAACTCGGTAAGAAACGGCCCGAGAACGCCTCCAATTGATTTCAATGGGAGGAGTCGGCGTCTTGGGAGAAGCGACATGCCCTATCTTCGGGCGCTTCCGCCTCCGACCTCCCATTGACTTCAATGGGAGGCAGGAGAAAGCGTATATCTCGCTGTTTTATGCCCGCGGCGCTCAATGGCCGCGGGCGAAAAACGGCACGATAATTGCCGCGAAAATCGGCGTGCAGGGAGAGGAATATCTGCCTCAAAGTTCCAAACGGAATTTTGAGGCAGATATTCCTCCCCCAAAATACTCTGTGTGAACATAGCCTTAAAATGTTTTGATCTCTGTTGTGCATAATAATTTGAAACCGTGCATTTTGAGTTTTTTACTTCTAAAAAAAATAAAAAAATCTGTTATCATTAGGAGATTTGTTCAATAAAATTTGCATTATACTCCAACGGTTGATGGCTTGAAGATTATACTGACTGTCATTTGCATCGACTATTTAGGAAAATCAGCGAAAAATAACATTTGCATAATAATTTGGAACGCGGTGTACGTGCCAATGTACAATGTATTGTGAGAGCTTAAACGAAAAGGTCAATATCTTAAAAATGATAAGAAACAACAATAGAACTAATGGCATTTTTGACTATTAAATACAATGAAAGCAGCTGCACTTTCCCCTTGAAATGTTTGGCAACAGTTTCTCAAACTTAAAACAATAAAAATAAAAAGTCCATTCTCCACTGGCCTGGTGTGCAAAAGTCTATAAGAATGTTCTGTAACATAAAATACTCATTACAAGCTTCTATCAGAGCCTGCGTTGACAGCCAAGGAGAGACAAAACAGCCTCTGGTAAGTCCAGTTACCAACATGAAAGTGCGAAGAGCTGTAGAAGAGCTTTTATACCCTAAGGTTTGTAAAGAAAAAAACATAAGTCCTGGTATGATACTTCAAATCAAACAAGCAAAAACCTGAGTCAAATAAAATGTAACATAGGAGCTTAAGTAGACATTTTTTAAGATAATACTGAAAGACGTTCAGTTTTATAGAATAGCAGTAAAGGAAAACGCCAACAACCTCTATCTAAAAGTCCCTTCTATCCCGAATAGCTCAAGCACACAGCATCTGCATGGCAGTGTATGGCGCCGTACAGGCTCCAACTCGCTCCCTGCCTACAGAGAGGTTTCCATCTATATAGATATATGGATACGGAGGGGGAAAAAAAAAAACCAAAAACTCTATATATAGCCTTCACACGAGCGTATTTCATGTCTGTGTTACGCACGTTAAAACAACGGCCGTCACACGGACCTATGCAATTCAACGGGGCCATTCTGTCAATGTGTTTCTCACGCAGCGTGTGTCCGTTGCGTAAAACTAACTGCATGTCCTATACATGTGGGTCTTTTGCGCATCGCGCACACATTGAAGTCAATGGGTGCGTGAAAATCACGGACAGCACACGGACGTCATCAGTGTGCTGTCCATAATTCACGCAACAGTTGCTAAACAAATGATGGGAAAAAGAAAACCACCTCCTTCAATTTTTTTTGCAGACGTAAAAAACGCGAGAGATACAGATGACATACGCACGTAAAAAACGCAGATGCGCACCGTACCCGGATGTCACGCGGAACTGCAACGCAGTAAACCACTGCATTTTTTTACGTGCGCAAAACGGACACGTTCGTGTGACTAAGGCCTTATAGCAAACAATCAGATTTACTAGCACAGGTCCTTTTACATAGGTCAATGATCAGGTGAACGAGCAGCAATGTGTAAACAGGGCAGCAACCAGCCGATGAACAAGCAAAGGCTCGTTCACAGCTGATCTTTCATGTGGCCATAAATATGTTCATTATTTGGCAGCACATCTCCCTGTGTAAACCGGGATAGAAAATATCTGGTTGGATACAATGAGGTCCAATGGCCCCATGAGAATGCGGAGCTGCAGCGGCAAAATAGAAGTGCTGCCGATTGGAAACAAGAACAGAAGTTCTATTCACTGGTGGTGGCTTGTAACTTCTAAATAACTTGGCATGGAATAAAGCTGGCCATAGGCATCAGACATTAGTCTTCTGAACGTATAGACCGCCTTCAATGCAGACTCTCCTACTAAATACGTTCAGCTTGGCAAAACATGGGATTAATTAATTAATTTTTAATTTAACAGCGGTAAGTATTTGCCAGACCACTGAATGCCGCTTACATCCAGGAAAAACAAAGCATCGGACAAGTGAAAATCCAATCTGAGCAAAACTCGTCTCCCGACTGCAAACATGGAGGGACGGTCAGCCAAGCCCCATAGGCACTAGACTGAAGGCAGATCCCATTTAAATCTACTGGTTCTGGCGATTAATATAGAGTGTCAATTTTAAATGTACTTTTATATAGAAATTGTGGGAGTTTTCCTTTAATCACGGATACAGACTATAGTACAGCCGCTAAAAATGGAACTAATAAAACCACCTAAAACACGGCATCTGTAAAGCTTCAGTGAAAACAGAAGTCCATCGATTACACCATAAAAATGTATTTTCCCTTTGACACTTTCTGAAATTGTGGCATCGGCTTTATCTTCTTTGTTGTAGTGATCAGTGCAGAACATTTCAGTCGTTTCTGCTCTATCAAGAAGCGACGTAGCGAATGTTTAGCAAAATCACAGGGATTCCCTGAAAGCATTTGACGACCAATCACGGGTTGCTTCAGCGCGAATGCTCAGACGGAGTGTTGAAAGACATCTCACAAAGAGCAATGCAGGGTAACAGCACAAGCCCCTCTCTCCACTTATGGAGAAGTTCATCAATCGTCAAGTCCTACTGTTCTTAGTGACAGCCTGTTTGGCTTGCTCTGGCAAACTTAATGGATCAGATAAAATGGACGTAGTCGTGCTCAGATAACGCAATGTCCTCAGCACCACTGGGGGAAGGATGAAGATTTTGGAGAATAAATTCGTATTATGAAAAGCCATTGGTTATATATTTAAACTATGAACACATAGCATGTATGTATTATGTAGGAGGTGAATGAGAATACTTACTGGGCCTCAGAGCTGGGAGGGAGCAGTGCAGATCTAGCCATTCTAGAGTGGTACTGTATAACTCATCGATGCTGGTTGTGGACACGATATCATTGAAAGAGTCAAACAATGGTTTAATGACAATACTGAACTGGATTGATAAACTGAGTTAAGGAGAATGACACACATGAAAATAATGCACTATTAGGGTCCTCTTAGGCCCCGTTCACACAGAGGATTTTGCATGGTGGGTCCCGCCGCAAAATCTGTTGCGGAAATATTCCTGCCTTTGGCAGAAAGACTCCTCCTTCCATTGACTTCAATGGGAGGTTCTGGCAGAATCCGCCTGAAGATAGAGCAGGATGCTTCTTTTTCCCGCTAGCTGAAAAAGAAAAAAAAATCAGCTATCGGGAAAAAGAAGTGTCAGACTCCCATTGAAACGAACGGGAGGCGGAATTTTGCAGCAAAATCCGCCGCAAAAATTCTGCTGTGTAAATAGGGCGCCTTGAGGTGGGCCGTGTAAATGAGCGCAGATCAGCGAGACAGCTCGTTGATCAGCGCTCATTTGCTCCTTTCACAAGGAGCTATGTATGGGGACGAGCGTTCGTTACTACGATCGATCGTCCACATACATTTCTATCAGGACGGCAGCGCGTCTCCCTGTTTACACAGGGAGACGTGCTGCAGACAACTATAATACTTTCGGCTGCATAAACTATACAATCAGCTGATCGTTGCGGTTTGTCCAATAATTGGCCCATCTAAAAGGGACTTTAGAAGCGGTTATCACAATAAATACCAATAACATTGTCTGAGAATCATTTAGACACAGTCAGTAACAGGCAGCTGCAAGAAAATTGATGTCACGTTAACCAGATGAGGGCCGCCCACTGTAATATTGTTGTTTTTTGTTTTTTTTTGATATGTCCAAAAAAAAAAAAAAAAAAAAAAAAGACACAGAACTCCAAAAAATGAAAATAAATCTGGTGGAATAAACCCACCAGATTTATTTTCATTTTCTGGACATATTGATATAGGCCAGAGTCCTGTTGCGTGTATTATGTAGTATATTTAACCTCTTCAGGACTGAGCCTGTTTTGGCCTTGTGGACGCAGCCGATTTTTTTCAAATCGGACGTGTTACTTTATGTGGTAATAACTTTGGAATGCTTTTACCTATCCAAGCGATTCTGAGATTGTTTTCTCGTGACATATTGTACTGTAAGTTAGTGAAAAATTTGATCAATAAATTCAGTATTTGTTTGTGAAAAACACCAAACTTTATAGAGAAAATTTGCAAAAATCAGCATTTTTCAAAATTTAAAATCTATCTGCTTGTTAGGGCTTATTCAGACGAACGGGATATAAGTCCGTGCAACACGCGTGATTTTGACGCGCGTCACACGGACCTATGTTAGTCTATGGGGCCGTGCAGACAGTTGCGTGATTTTTACGCAGCGTGAGGCCGTGGCGAAAAAGTCACGGCATGTCCGTTCTTTGTGCGTATTTCACGCATCACGCACCCATTGAAGTCAATGGGTGCGTGAAAATCACGCGTGCCACACGGAAGCACTTCCGTGGGACGCGCGTGATTCGCGCAACAGCTGTGAAAAGGATGAATGAAGACAGAAAAGCACCATGTGCTTTTCTGTTTACAAACATACAAACGGAGCGTCATAATGATGGCGGCTGCGCGAAAAGCACGTAGCCACGCATCATACGGGGCTGACACACGGAGCGGTCAAGTGCCTTTTGCGCGCGCAAAACACCGCGTTTTTTTGCACGCGCAAAACGCACACGCTCGTTTGAATCCGGCCTAAAACAGAAAGCAATACCACACAAAATAGTTACTAATTAACATCCCCCATATGTCTACATTAGATTGGCATCGGTTTTTTGAACATCTTTTTCCTTTTCTAGGACGTTACAAGGCTTAGAACTTTAGCAGCAATTTCTCATATTTTGAAGAAAATTTCCAAAACCTATTTTTATGGGTACCAGTTCAGAAGTGGCTTTGAGGGGCCTTATATATTAGAAACCCCCATAAGTAACCCAATTTTAAAAACTGCACTCCTCAAAGTATTCAAACACAGCATTTAGGAAGTTTCTCAACCATTTAGGCCTAATTCCCCCCCCACAATCGCATCGATTTTGCTAGAACAACTTAAATGCGGCGGTCGCCATGGATTGCCGCATTTAAGGGGTTAATCAGCGGGGATCATAGCTGTGATCCGACCCAATGTTTCCCCCCAGTACTAAGGCTGCTAGTAGCAGCCTGTACTGGGAGAGGTCGGGCTGCGGGGAGTGCCTGTGCGCTCCATTAGGAGCACACTTAGATTAACGGACTACAGGCACAAGGACCAGTGCTGCAGCCCGTTAATCTACGTGGGGTGGTCGGGAAGGGGTTAAATATAATATATATATTTATTTTTTTTCCCCACTGTGCTGCTTTGCCTGCCCGAGCAATTGGACAGCTGAATGTCGGATGACCAGAGACTCCGGAGAAAAGACCCCATTTTCATCTTCTCTGTACTCACGTACACAGCACTCAACGAATAGAGGCAGCTGCAGTGCCGCTGCCTTTATTGGTCCTGACCGTCATATGACTGGTCACATGATCGCCGGGATCTCAGTAGTAGGAGGCTTCTGCTGGGTTTAACTAGGCACAGCTCTAACAGTGACAATAGTCACTATAAGGCCGTATTTACACAAACGTGTGCGTTTTGCGCGCGCAAAAAACGCAGCGTTTTACGCACGTAAAAGGTACTTAACAGCTCCGTGTGTCATCACCATATGATGCGCGGCTGCATGATTTTCGCTCAGCCGCCATCATTAGGACACGGTCTGTATGTTTGTAAACAGAAAAGCACGTGGTGCTTTTCGGTTTTCATTCATACTTTTTACTGCTGTTGTGCGAATCACGCGCGTCCCACGGAAGTGCTTCCGTGTGCTGCGCGTGATTTTCACGCACCCATTGACTTCAATGGGTGCGTGATGCGCGAACAACGCACAAATATAGGACATGTCATAAGTTTTACGCAGCGGGCACACGCTGCATGGAACTCACGGACTGTCTGCACGGCCCCATAGACGGACATATTACACGTTTGTCTAAATAAGCCCTAACAGGGCTGATTTCCCCTGTAACTGTGTTACAGTGGAAAAGTGAAATAAAAAAATGAAATGATTAAGTCCCCAAAAGTCTTTTTCTGACCTTTAAGGGACAGACCATAGTAAAAAAATAAAAGTAAAACCCAAAAATAAAATAAAAATGACACATACAATACCCCTCCAGCTATCCCTGACCGAATTGCCCTAAAACCGACATGTAATATATAAAAATTTATGGTAGACAATGTCGATCTCAAATAAAAAGTCTATTTTTGGGTAACATTTTATTACTACCAGAAAATTAAAAAAAAATTAGCCAAGTATTTTTTTTACAATTTTTTTTTTTCAAACTATAAACCAACAAAAAACACAAAAATGTGTAATCATGAGATTACGAGAAAAATATATTGAAAAAAATCGTGTCGCTAGGCCATAAGAGTTAAAACCGTTTAAATAATGTGTGTTAAAATGGCGCCTGGACCTGAAGCGGTTAAATAGCCCCAGAGCCACTACACCGGTAATAAGGTGGAGCAGTGTGCAAATAAATAACTACCTGGAAGTCAATAAGTAACATGTGTTAGGGTATGTTCACACGCAGTGTTTTCAGACTTAATTTGGGCATTTTATGCCTCGAAATAGGCCTAAAAAAACTGCTCCATTACGCCTACAAACATCTGCCCATTAATGCAATGGGTTTTATGGTGTTTTATTCCCATGAGGTGTAATTTTACGCGTCGCTGTCAAAATACAGCACGTAAAAAAAATGCCCGCGAAAAAGAAGTGCAGGACACTTCTTGGGACGTTTTTGGAGCAGTTTTTGGAGCAGTTTTTCATTGACTCCATTGAAAAACAGCTCCAATAACGTCCGTAAAAAACGCGAGTTGCTACAAAAACATCTGAAAATCAGGAGCTGTTTTTGCCTGAAAACAGCTTCGTATTTTCAGAAGTTTTTGGTCACTGCGTGTGAACATACCCTAAGGCCTTATTCACACAACAGTGAAAAAAATGTCCATTAAAAACTGATCAACTGTCAGTTTTTCATGGCCATTTTGCATCAGTTGGTCTCTAAATTTTCATCCATTTCCAGTCATTCTGACATCCATTTTGCATCAGTTTTTCATGGACGTTAAAAAAACTGATGAATTTCATTGGTCAGGCTTTTTTTTGTCCCAGCCCCCTGAAAACACCCAAAGGAAGGTCACATGTTCATCTAGACACATCTCCCTGTAGATGATGTCACACCAGCCTCCCTGTAGATGATGCCACACCAGCCTCCCTGTAGATGGTGCCACACCAGCCTCCCTGTAGATCGTGCCACACCAGCCTCCCTGTACATGATGCCACATACTCACGGGTGCAGCGCCGTCTCTTGTCTTCTTCAGGAGTGGTCACTCGTCTGCACGGGATCTGGCAAGGCAGCGCGACGGGGCGATGACGTCATCGAGGCGCCTTCAAACCCGTGAAGACGAGTGACCACACCTGAAGAAGCGCTGCAACAGCGAGTATGCCAACGATAGCCAGCAAGGGAACTAGTAGTTCCCTTGCCAATCCCCATGTAACAGATCCGTTTTTAACGGTTGTTACATGTATTGACAGCCGTTAAAAACGGATCCATTGACTTCTATGGGGGCAGTCAGGCCGTTAAAAGAGACCAAAAATAGGACGTCCTATTTTTTGACGGCCATTATTCACGGGCCTTTAAAAAAATGGCCGTGTGAATGCACCCATAGAATATCATTGCTCTGAAAACGGCCATGTGAAGGCCGTTAAAAGGACGGCCATCACATGGCCGTTTTTCACTGTCGTGTGAATAAGGGCTTAGGAATACAGAGTTATTTATCCATGCCCTGCCTGTAGTTTCCCTTTAAAATTCCCCTTTGGGCCATGAATGGGCTTACACTTTTCCTGTGGTGGTCCTGCAGGAAAACGTAATACTTACTTCCTGGTTTCCCCACAGGAATACAGCTGACCTCTGAGGGTCCCAGCAGGACGACACTTCGTGATCAACTTATTGTCAATGGACCTTTCTAACTAGTAGTGGTTGTCCAAGGTGGAGTACTCCTTTAAGGCATTTGTGGCTAAACAATAAAATATATACACTACTGCTTATTTAACCCTTCAAATAACAGTCCTATTTTGGCCCTTAACAACCAAACAATTTTTTCAGTTTTTCATCATCGGATTCAAAGAGCCATAACTTATTTTTCCGTCAAGGAAAAGCTTGTTTTTTTGCAGGATGAGTTTTATTTTTGAATGGCTCAATTTTTTAGGTACATGTACTTTATTGATTACGTTTTCTAACTTTTTTTTTTTGGGGGGAGGGGGGGTGGACACAAACGCAATAAATGTGGAATTGCGGCTTAATTACGCAATTTACTGTGCGGCGTAATATTATACTGGTTGAAAAGGAGAAACAAGGACCGCACAGCCACAATATTAATCAATGAACATGAGGTTCTTCGTTAACATTTTGATCAAATTGTATAAGCCTACCTGCCACTTCACGCGACTTGCCACCACAATATCGAACCTGCAGAGGGAGCAAACCAAAAGGCCCAGAAGCACCCCTGCTGCCAGGCCAAGCCACCTCTGGGCCACCTCCCCATACAAGTGCAGCACCACAGCAACAGCCACCACCATATGGCACCACAACAAGTGAAAAGATGGAACGAATTCAAGTTTAGATGTGCCCCCAGTGGCCTACTGAGAGCACAAGAGCAGAAACACTTATGAGGTCATTCCTTCAATTAAAATCAGCTGGGTTAAAAGCGTGGAGTGCTGGTACCAGGGATTACGAAAGAAGGGAAAGAATCTATAAATATACTGGTTAATATTATGGATGTGCGGTCCTAGTTTCTCCTCTTCAATCAATGAACTTGAACAGGAGGTTCTTAGTTAACATTTTGATCAGTAAATAACCTGTTACCTTCATTCTATGGATCGATCCCATTTCCGTGATGCCAAATATGTAAAGGTTTTTTAGGTTTTACTACTTTTGCACAATAAGACTTTTTAAAGAAAATAATTTGTTTTTTGCATCCTCGCAAGAGCCATAACTTTTTTTTATTTTTCTGACGAGGTAACCATATGAGGGCTTGTTTTTTGCAGGTCAATATGTAGTTCTCATTGGTACCATTTGGGTTACATGGGACTTTTTGATTAAGTTTTATTACATTCTTTTAGGGAAGGGGAATGCAGAAAAAAATTACGCCACTTTTCTGCGTGACTTTTAATAATGTGTTAATTTCATTGTTCAGGTCGTTTCGATCGTGGCGATACCATATATGTGTACTTATTTTTTAACAAAATAAAAAAACTTTTTATGGAAATAATGGTTATATTTTTTTAATGTGCACGGTTTAATAAATTTGATATCACATTGATTCATTATTTATTTGAGTCCCACTAGGGGACTTCACTATGCGATCTCATGATCGCTTATATAATGCCTTTGTAAATCAATATTGAACGTGAGTGTAAAACTGAAATGAAATCTATTAGGCCATGCCAATCTAATAGGCATACTGCCAGGGCAGTCTGGGAGCCTTTGTTAGGCCCCCAGCTGCTATGGCAACCCATCAGCGGCCCACGATTGGATTCGCGAGCCACAGAGGGAGTCCCCCCCCCCCTCTGTAAACCACATTGATGCCATGGTTGCTATTGGCCATGGCATCTAAGGGGTTAAACGGCCCCGATCTGAGTTAACTGCGATCGCAGCCGTTAGAGCAGGAGCCCGGCTGTCAGACAGCCGAGCACCCGCTCCTCCCAGCACTGGACACCCGATCCAGGCTTATTCCGAAGTGCCGTGAATATGCGTATGGTTCGGATTTCGGCCCCTTGTTGACCGACGTGAAAAGGTGGATTGGCAGTCACTAAGGGGTTAATATCCTTATTTAAAGGCTGAACATTCTAGTTCAGAAATCAGGTTATCCAATACAGCTTAAAGAGGCTGTCACCACATTATAAGTGCCCTATATTGTACATGATGTGATCGGCGCTGCAATGTAGATTACAGCGGTGTTTTTTATTTAGAAAAACGGTTATTTTTGACTGAGATATGACCTATATTAGCTTTATGCTAATGAGCTTCTTAAAGGACAACTGGGCGTGTTTTACTATATGACCAAGTGGGCATTGTGGAGAGAAGTGTATGACGCTGACCAATCAGTATCATACACTTCTCTCCATTCATTTACTCTGCAGATAGCGATATAGCCATATCGCTATGTGCAGCCTCATACACACACACTAACATTACTGCAGTGTCACGACAATGAATATACATTACCTCCAGCCAGGACGTGATGTGTATTCAGAATCCTGACCACTTCTGTAGCGTCTCTGATTTACAGCACAGCACAGCGAGATCTCGCTGTGAATGACAGTTTACAGCGTAATCTCGAGAGACTACACCTGCTATGCTGTAAACCACAGAGAAGTGGTCAGGATTCTGACTACACATCACGTCCTGGCTGGAGGTAATGTATATTAATTATCAGGACACTTGAGTAATGTTATAGTGTGTTTATATGGCTGCACATAGTGATGTAATAAGAACACTATATGCTGTGTAAATGAATGGAGAGAAGTGTATGATGCTGATTGGTCAGCGTCATACACTTCTCTCCACAACGCCCACTTGGTCATATAGTAAAACACGTCCAGTTGTCCATTGAGAAACTCGTTAGCATAAAGCTAATAGAGGTCATAACTCCGTCAAAAATGATCGTTTTTCTAAATAAAAAAAACAGTACTGTAATCTACATTACAGCGCCGATCACATCATGTACAATATTAGGCATTTATAATGTGGTGACAGAGCCTCTTTAAAGATTTTATAAAATACACTGCTTGAACCACAAAGGATACAATCCAGAACTTCCAGTTTTCAAGTGTCCTGCTTTTCACATACTTTTCAAACAGATCTCTTGTGCGGTCAACCCTCTGAGGAGCGATAGGTACCCCAGTGGCTGGAAGTTGCTCTTGATAGGAACTGAAAAAAACACAGCACGTTTAATGAGCTCACACCTTCCGTAATATATAAAACTAAAAGAAAAAATATTTATCATCAGACTCAATATTACACCCGTGTCCAAGTCAAATTTTCCATTTCGGATATGTACTTCTTTAAACGATAACATCTCTGGAACATCAACTATTTTTAGCTTGTTTTTTTACAAGACTTATGGGGCTTTCATTTTCTAGATTAGTTTAACGAATTCAGTGTTTTAAATTTTTACTATGAGCAGACAAATCAAATTATTATTTTATTTTTTTAAACGTGTGTGTGTGTATGTGTATGTGTATGTGTATGTGTGTGTGTGTGTGTGTGTGTGTGTGTGTGTGTGTGTTTTTCCAAAGAATCCAAAGAATCAGGCAGCACTCCAAGGTATATGCAAAAAAAAAAAAGTGGTGCTGTTTTATTGGTCCATAGGTAAATGCAAATACAAGACCCTTTCTCAAGCAGGGCAATCAGTAATAATCAATACCTACACTAATGCGGATATGGGCCACACAAAAGGAGAAGACGATGGGTAAAGTGGCATCTAGGTGACACTACCAAGAGGGAAGTCTACATTGAGGCCACATGGTTTCAGGGTATCAAGTCTATGTATCCATTGTAACTCAACGCTTAAGTAACTTTTTTCTATCGCCACTCCGCCTCAAAAGGCGGAACATGGTATATTATACAGAATCTCAAATCACGTTCTCCGGGTTTAACCCGCATGAGTAAGTAACTGTACGTCGTTGCGGGAGGTTACTTCCCACACGAGGACGTACAGTTACTGAGTTTTTTCCGGTGCACACTGTTGGCGACAGTGTGCACCGGGAACCGGGAGGTCAGCTGTCGCCGACTGCAGACACTCCACTCTTGCCGGCCAGCGGTCCTTTGCCGCTGATTTTGGCGAATTAACCCCTTAAATTCGGCGATCGGTTGCAATCGCCGAATTTTAGGGGTTTCTAGCATATCGGCAGACCGCGGTCCGAAGTCGCAGGTTTGCCGATAGTTAGTATGACAAACGGAAGCCAAACAATGGCTTCCGTGCCTGCCATGGACGGAAGCCCATCAGGACCAACCTTCAGCTGGTCCCGATAGGCTTCCTGTCAGAGTGACAGGAAGTCACTGTGTCGTTCCCGATGCACACTGTCAGCGACAAGGTGTGCATCGGGAACTGGGAGATCAGCTGCCCCCGACAGCTGACACTCCAGTGTTGCCGATCTGCGGCTCATCGCCGATGATTTCGGCAATTAACCCGATAAATGTGGTGCTCGATTGCGATCACCACATTTAGGGGGTTTGTAGCACATCAGCGGTCCCCATGCAATTGTGGGGGCTGCTGATGCTTGTGATGGCATCCGGAGGCCAGGCAACGGCCTCTGTGTCTGCCATGTATGGAAGCCTATGAGGACCAGCCTCTGGCTGGCACTCGTAGACTTACTGTCAGAGTGACTGACGTCACACTGACAGTTGGAACTACCTAGGTAGTGTAATGTATTCTAGCAGGGTAGTGTAATGTATTCTAGCAGCGATCAGAGCTGCAGGTAAAAAAAAAAAAAAAAACAAAGTGTAAAAAGTAAAAAAAAAAAGTTAATAAAAAAGGTTTTATAAAAGTGTAAAAATAAAAGTTTTTTTTCCCTAGAAGTCATTATAGGAAAAAAATGAAAAAGTAAAAAAAAAAAGTACACATTTGATATCACCGTGTTCGTAACGATCCAAACTATGAAACTTTAATGTTATTTTTTCCGCACCGTGAACGCCGCAAACAAAATAAAAACGGAAAACTATGTCAGCATCGCTATTTTTTGGTCACCACCCCTCCCAAGATATAGAATAAAAAGTCAAAAAGTTGCATTTATCCCCAAATAGTACCAATTAAAACTACAACTGGTCCCGCAAAAAACAAGATGTCGCACAGCTTTTTTGACGAAAAAATTAAAAAGTTACGGCTCAGAATATGGTGTCTCAGAAAATTAATTATTTTATAGAAACTTAATTTTATTGTGCAAACGCAGCAAAACTTAAAAAAAAACTATACACATATGGTATCGCCGTAATCGTACCGACCGGTAGAATAAAGTAAAACTTAATTTATTGCACACGGTGAACGCTGTAAGAAAAAGAATTTAAAGCGGCAAAATCGCTGTTTTTTGGTCACCTTAGCTCTAAAAAAAAGATCATGTGGGGTCAAAATGCTCGCTATACCCCTAGAGGGTATAGATTCCTTGAGGGGTGTGGTTTCCACTGTTTTGGTCCCTCCGGGGCGTTGCAAGCACCACATGGCACTGAAAACCAATCCAGCAAAATCTGCGCTCCAAAATCCAAAAGGCGCTCCTTCCCTCCTGAGCCCTGCTGTGGGTCCAAACATCAGTTTATGACCACATATGGGGTATTGCCGTAATCGGGAGAAATTGGTTTACAAATGTTGGGGTGCTTTTTCACCTTTATTCCTTGTAAAAATGAAAAAATTATATGTTTCTAAAGAAAAAAAAAAGGTGATTTTCATCTTCACAGACTAATTCCACTAAATTCTACAAAAAAAAACAAAAAAAAACTGTGGGGTCAAAATGCTAACTATATCCATAGAAAAATGCCTTGAGGGGTGGTTTCTTTAATGGGGTCACTTTTGGGGTGTTTCGACTGTTTAGGTACTAGAAGATCTCTCCAAGCCTGACATGGTGCCTAAATTATATTCCTAAAAAAAGGAGGCCCCAAAATCCACTAGGTGCTCCTTTGATTCTGAGGCCGGTGTTTCAGTCCATTAGGACACTAGGGCCACATGTGGGATATTTCTAAAATCTGCAGAATTTGGGCAATAAATATTGAGTTGCGTTTCTCTGGTAAAACCTTCTGTGTTACAGATTTTTTTTTAATTACAAATGAATTTCGGCAAAAAAAAAATAAAAAATTTCATTTGTAAATTTCACCTCAACATTGTCTTAATTCCTGTGAAACGCCTAAAGGCTTAAAATACTTTCTGAATACCTTGAGGGGTGCAGTTTTAAAAATGGTATGATTTATGGGGACTTTCTAATATAGGAGGCCCTCAAAGCCACTTCAGAACTGAACTGGTCCCTGAAAAAATGGCCTATTGAAATTTTCTTGAAAACATGAGAAACTGCTGCTAAAGTTCTAAGCCTTGTAACATACTAGAAAAATAAAAAGGACGTGAAAAAAAAAATGATGCAAACAAAGTAGACATATGGGGATGTTAACTAGTAACTATTTTGTGTGGTATTACTATCTGTTTTACAGGCAAATACATTTAAATTTAGAAAAATGCAAATTTTTGCTAAAATTTGAAGTTTTTCACAAATACATATTGAATTTATCGCCCAAATTTTTTCACCAACATAAAGTACAATATGTCACGAGAAAACAAACTCAGAATCGCTTGGATAGGCAAAAGCATTCCGGCGTTATTACCACATAAAGTAACATGTCAGATTTGCAAAAATCATCTGTGTCCACAAGGCCAAAACAGGCTGTGTTCTAAAGGGGTTAAAATCTGTAAAGAGTTTTGAGACCGGAAGATCGAGTCTCTTCTTCCGTATCGTGTAACGATGTTGATTCAATCGTGTCTTCGCATCAAGTGACGACTCCCCTACATATAAAAGATGACAAGGGCACTGGAGTACAGATATAACAAATTCCGTATTGCAGGTCAGGAAATAGTTCATTTTAAACCGTGTGTCAGTATTCGGATGTCTAGAGAGGTTCCCTTTGACCATAAGAATACAATTTGTACAACCTAAGCATGGAAAGCAACCTTTTTTAGGAGGGTATAAGTTTGTCGATTACCCTTGGAAGAACCAAGGTCTGACCTCACAAGCTGGTCTTTAAGATTGAGCGGTCTCTGATACGAGAATAGAGGCATATCACTGAAATCATCTATTTTGGGAAGACAACGGCCAAGTATTGGCCAAGGTCTTCGAATAGTATCATTAATCCTATTGCTCATATAAGAAAAGGTAGAGACAAAGGGAATACGTTTATTCCTATCTGTTCTATTTTGTAGTAAGTCAGTTTTAGGAATTAGATCCAACCGGTGTGTTGATCCAGCAGATATCCAGGATACCCTCTCGCTTTAAATTTATCTGCCATACCTTCTAGACCATGATCAAGTCTATCGTGTTTATTGAGAATTCGTTTGGTCCGCAATAATTGGTTGATAGCTTGTTACACTATGATAGTTCACACCTAAGACGCATGATCAAATCTTTACCTATTTCTGTTTCAATATGTCTTTATTAAACAGTTGAGACATATATGTGAACAGTTCTACTCGCAGGTAGAAGTAAATAGTTAGTCTCAAATAATAATTAAATCGTTAATTCCTATACGTTTTAACATTTTGAGAAAATGGGATTCAAAATAATATGGATAATAAAAATAAAATAAATGTTGTGAAGAACGTATACAGGTCATAAAGAAAAAAAAAAATTTATACAACAGACAACGTATCAGCTCCCACTAGAAAGGGAGAGGTCTTCACCTATTTCTGTCAGCGTGCTGCACAAATAGGTCCGTGGAGAAAACCGTGCTACTCCGTTCCACAAACACATCCAAAAATTATAACGTGGTCTTGGAACGAACGTAAAATGTAACAGTTTGGTCAATTGTATTAAGAAAGTCATGAAAATCAGAGAGCTCCGATGGTCCTCCCATCCAGACGAGGAAGACATTCTCTATGTACCGCCACCATCTCAGCACAATGCGAAAATGGTGGGATACATAGATGAGGTCCTCCTCGAGGGAACGCATGTATATATTTGCATATGTTGGTGCTATGTTTGAACCCATAGCACTTCCTTGGCATTGAACATAAAATTGATAACGAAAGAGAAAATAATTTCTGGACAGTATAACCTCTAAGGCGGGATTCACACGACCGGGTCGTTCCCGAGCCCGAGTATCGGCCGGTAAAATCGGCCATTTTGCCCGGCCGGTTTGCATAAAGTTATGCATCCGTGCCGTGCCGGGCAGATCCGGACAGTGACATCAGCGGCAGCTCCTGAAGGGGAATCCCCATGTGTTCGGGGATTCCGCTTCAGGAGTTTCCCCTGATGTCACTGCCCAGATATGGACAGAGACATCAAGCGCTCTGTCCAGGAGCGGAATCCCCGAAAACACGGGGATTCCGCTCCTTTAAGGAGCTAAAGTGCGGCTAGCACATAGCAGAGCGGGGAGATACCTCCCTGCTCTGCTATAGTGGCGTCGCTGCAGTAGTAGCAGCCGCAGCGGCAGCAGCTGCTGCTACTAGCGGCGCCATCGAAGGTGTCGCCGAGCCAGGGTGCTTTTAACAAGCAGGGGAAGGGAGCCAGCGCAGCGCTCCCTCCACCTGCTGTACACCCCGGCCCTGCAACACAGTGTACAGCGATGCCATTCGTCAGAATGGCATCAACTCCTCCTCACATGCACTCTGCGCTGTGAGGAGGAGGAGATAGAGCGCAACCGCCGGGAAACCCGGCCATCACTCGGAACACATTCCGGTGATGGCCGTGTAATACCCGGCCCCATAGACTTCTATGGGAGCCGGGCGGCCGGGTGCCCGGGCAAAGATAGAGCATGTCCTATTTTTTGACGGCCGGATTTCCCGGCCGTCAAAAAATCGGTCGTGTGAATAGCCCCATTAGGGGTCTATCATTCCTAATGCAGCCGGGTGCCGGCCGATTTATGAACGGCCGGCACCCGGCCGGGAAACCCTGCCGTGTGAATGAGGCCTAATAGTGAGAATAACAGATTTGCATTCAATTGAATAACGAGATTTATCCAACATTTTCCCAACAGCTCTAAGCACACATTTATCCTGCTTGAGAAAGGCTCTCATGTGGAGCTGAAACATTGCATTTACTTATGGACCAATAAAACACCATTCCTTTTTTGCGTATACCTTGGAGTGCTGCCTGATTCTTTATAGATATATACACACACACACACACACACACACACACACAAACACACACAAACACACAGTACAGCTCTGTAACAATTAGTCCTTTTTCCATCACCCTGGATCGCTGTGAGGGGAGAGTGAAGAGGGCACACACGACAGTGAAAAAAATGGCAGTCAACAACGACTCAACGGTCACTTTTTCATGGCTGTTTTGCATCAATGTGGCAAAATAATTTTATTCCATTTCCCGGCTGTCTGACCATTTTTAACCGGCATTTGCCATCAGTTTTTCATGGCCGTTAAAAAAAATAAATAAAGAAATAAATAAATTTATGAATTTTAATCGTTAGGGTTTTTTGTCCCAACCCCCTTAAAACACCACAGTTCCCATGTAGATAGTGATGCAATACCACTGTAGATAGTGCCACATTGCCCACATAGGATAGTGCCAATGCCCAAAGATAGTGCCCACTGTAATAGTGTCACAGTACCAGTTCTCCCTGTAGATAATGCACACAGTGCCCCTGTAGATAGTGCCAATATGACAGTGCCCACGTAGATAGTGCCACACCCCCTGTATATAGCACCCCCTGTAGATCGCACCACACCCCCTGTAAATAGCAATATCCCTGTTGCAGATAGCGCCCCCCCCCCCCACGTAAATGGCAACCCCTTCCTGTAAATAGCACCACAGTAGCTCCCTGTAGGAGTGGAATCCCTCTGGCCGAAGACTCCGCTCCTACAGGAAGCCCCTGATAGGTCTGTCCATATATGGACTGGGATGTCAGGGGTTAACTCTAAAAGCGGAATCCCCTTCCAGAGTGGGGATTCCGCTCCAGGTGTAGCCCCGGACGTCACTGTCCATATATGGATAGTGACACCAGGGGCTTCTCCATTAGCGGAATCCCCGGCCGGAGGAATCTCACACCGGGGATTCAGCTCCTAGAGAGAGCCACTAACGTCACTGTCCAAACGGACAGTGATGTCAGCTCTCTCTAGAAGCAGAATCCACGGCCAGTGTGATCTGACACCGGAGATTCCACTCCTAGGGTCAGTTCAGGTGGCGCTATCTACAGTTTGGGGGGTGGGGGAGGGGGTTGGGTAGAGATGCCATCTACAGCGGGGGGGTGGCACTATCTACAGCGGGAATGGAGAGACAGCGGGGGCTGCCTCTAGAAAGGGGAATCTTCGGCCAGAGCACTGGCCGGGATCCCGATGCTGGAGGGAGCTTAGGTGGCACTATCTACAGAGGGTTTTTATCGCTGCCTTCAGCGGGTTGTGGGTGGCACTATCTACAGTGGGGGGGGGGTGTATTCCGGGCTCTCAAAGCCCCGGCCGACATGAGAGTGCAGTGCTGCTCACACTGAAGCAGCACTGCACTCATTAAACCTAGTTTCAGGCTGCCAAAGTCTATACACGTGCTAACTGCACAGGGCATCGGCAGTTAGAACGTATATAGCCATATGGTAGTCGTGAAGGGGTTAAACTTCATGAGCATGTGGGGGTTTAAAGGGGAAATCCATCCAAAACTTATATTCTAACTTGTCAGAGGTGTTAGGAAATAAAAAGCACCAAAATCTATAGGCCTGAACCACCACGGATTTCCAGATGATGGGGCTGCTGCACTCACTAGAACCACGTGACCTGTTCAGCACTGCTCGAATTTCAGTTGCTGGAAATCTGAAAAATGTGCAAAGTGCAATTTAAATCAATTGTAGTTTTCCTCAAATGTGGTGTCAGATTTTCTTTGATACCAGAGGAACATGGGTGCTTTATAGTTTTGGAAATCGGTTAAGGTAGAAGCTTACAGCTTTCACTAGGTCTCTGGTGTGTCAACACCTCACATACACAGACTTCCCCTTTAAGTTACCCTCTTCTGTCAACAGGTTGAAAAAACTATATATCAGTGCATAACTAGGCAGATTTGCCACTCATGAGCCGGAGGGGATTCCACTGCCAGACTTTACTGAAGACACGGATTTGTCTTCTTTCTAAAAAAAAAAAAAAAAATCAAGGATTGGGACATACAAACCTGATGGCATGATGCAACTCTTCAACCTCTTCCCTGAGTCGTCTGGTTTCTTCTAACACTTGGGTTCTCTCTTGCTGAAGTTTTGCAATATAATCCACGGTTTTCTGTAGTGTAATTGCATGACTGATCTGTAAAGGAAACAATGAACACTCAAGTAGGCAAACAAGAAATAAAACTGGAAGCGGGGGGGGGGGGGGGGGGGGGGGGGGGGGCGGGGGGAGGGGCGCTGAAGTGGCACCAGCAAGCCACTGTGCATTGGCTAGGGTATTTAGATATAGGGCTATGACAGTGAACTGAATTTTTGCAAGAGAAGGTTTAGCTACAGTATTTTTAAAGTAACTACATATTACACATACTGTATCTGTAAAATGTAGGCTGACAGCTGCCAACATACCCTGACAGTTTGTATCCGCTTTATACTTTTTTGAATGGAGCACATTCGACATGTTAAATAGCAATGTGTCAAAAATTTTTGTGATGAGCTACATTTTAAATGGTTAAATACAGTAGGGGGTTTATTTACCGGTTTGTTGTTTGAGGACACAAAACTGTTTAATGTGTTGAAGGCGAGTTTTATATTAAACCTCCTCTTCTGTTCTGCAGAAACATGCTTCAACCTTTGGGTCTGCAAGAAAGTAATAGGGTTAAGAGTGTTCTATGTTCATGCCAGGTTAGGTAATGTAAGTGATTAACGTCATTCTTGGAAGTTACCCGGATTTTAGAAGCCCACCCAAGCAGAGGCGTAACTTAAAGCTCCTGGGCCCCAATGCAAAATCTATAACCGGGCCCCCAGCTACCATATATAATTTATAATGGTGTCTTCTTATGGGACTGAGGGGCTTTTGGGCCCCCTCAGGCTCCAGGGCCTGGGTGCAACGGCCATCCCTGCAGCCTCTATAGCTATACCTTTGCACCCAAGCACACCATTAGAAAATAAAAGAAATACTTACCAAGATCCACTATCCAGTGTTTATGACCTGGCTGCCAGGGTGAGCAAAATGGCCACTGGGATCACCCGTATAAGAAAATATAGGCAAGTATACTACAGATATAGTAGCTTTGGTGGAAAAGGGTTAAGACGTAAGCTTTGCAATTTGCGACTGTACCTTGAGTGCAGAGCTTTGACGGTCAACTGTGCTTTTTCCTGAGCTATGCGGTGGACTGAGGCTATGTTCAGATGGACATGGTGAGCCTTGCCTTGAATTCTGACAATCTCTGCCTTAAACACAAAATACAAAGGGAAAAAAATAAAAATAAAATAATAATAAACTTAATAATAATAATAAATATTTTTTTTTTAAAATTACAGATCGATGTAAAACCACATTAAAAAGTCTAACTCCTTCAAGAAGTCAAGAAATTTCGGAGTTTCCTTTCACGTCCCATCAAGGCACCGGGAAACAAATTCACATACCTGAACTTCGCTTCCCCGACTCAGTGTGACATACAAAGTAGGATATCGGGTCACATCCAAATTTTTACGTTTTGAGCAAAGTTAGGCTTTAAACTACGGCCATTATTAAAAACAGTATGCCAACAAGAACACACATTACATTAACATTCAAAAGTGATCACACAGCCCTATATATTTTACCAAGTCGACACACATCCTTATATAATCCATCATTGCCTGCATTAGGATGCCGACAACTCAATGGACAACAGAAGAATAACTGATATATTGCAATTAAATACATCATAGCATGGTGTATTCTCCTGAGCTCACAGGATGAAGGAGAGGGCACAGTGCTGCAGTTCTGTAGGGGCGACATCTCTCTCTTCACCAGGTTATCTTGAGCCGGACTGGGAAAGATTCGAGAAACAGACTTGGACTTCTGGCTGCCCTGAGATTGCCGAGCTGGTCCAACAAGAATACTCCCATGAAACTCCGACATTCCTGAGGCCTGTTAGATAAGGTTAGAAAACTTCTATGTGATCTACAGTCCACTGACATACTATATATCCTTGGTGATGGTAGCACATACACAATTTCATTAGTGAATACATGGACACTAGTGAAAGCATCAACTACTATAAAGGGTTTTATAGAAAGTTATATTACAGCAAATATTCCTCGAAAGTGTAATATTTGCATAAAACTTAATAGGTCAGACTTTAAAAGTAACGCAAGGAATAGTGTAAACTTATAAAAAAAAAAAAGTCATCAGGCTCTTACTCCTGCAAGTCCAGCTGGTGCAATGACAACATTGGACTGTGTAATCCTTGGAGCCCGCAAGGTATCGGTCTTGAGGGCGGCAGGAGATACGATCACAGCTTGAGTCTGACCTGAAAAGTGCGCTGAAAGAAACAGAAGCGGTCAGAATACAAGCCACGTAAGACCTACTGTACAAATATGTACTGCAAAACAAAAGAAAAAGGGGGGCATGAATAGACTGCAATTTAAAAAGGGGTACTCCGGCTTCAGCAAATAAACGTTTCCTGTATAATGAAATGAGATACAATTTTCCAATAGAGTTCCTGTATGAATTCTTGATAGTTCTCTAGAGCTCTGCTTGCTCTCATTCAATTTAACTTTTGTTTACTTAAAAGGGGTTGGTCACTTTCTACTAAAGTTTCTAAAATACCTTAAACTGCAGCGTTGAGACACAGGCACCCTTAAAGAGGCTCTGTTACCAGATTATAAGTGCCCTATCTCCTACATAATGTGAACGGCGCTGTAATGTAGATTACAGCAGTGTTTTTTATTTAGAAAAAATAATCAATTTTGACCAAGTTATGACCCATTTTAGATTTATGCTAATGACTTTCTTAATGGACAACTGAGCGTGTTTTTACTTTTTGACCAAGTGGGCGTTGTGGAGAGAAGTGTATGACGCTTAATAATCAGCATCATACACTTCTCTCCATTCATGTACTCAGACATCGTGCTCTTATGAGATCATGATGTGTTGTTACTTACTCACACATTAACGTTACTGAATTGTCCTGACAGTGAATAGAACTCACCTCCAGCCAGGACGCGATGTCTATTCACAATCACAACACGTTTGTGTGGGACTTAATGACAGCAAGCGTGATCTCGCGAGATCACGCAGTACTGTCATTTACAGCGTGATCTCGATGTGCTGGGCTGCAAGTCCCACACAAAAGTTACCAGTGTCGGGATTGTGAATAGACATTGCGTCCTGGCTGAAGGTGATGTCTATTCACTCTCAAGACACTTCAGTAACGTTAATGTGAGTAAGTGACAGCACATTGTGACCTCGCAAGATCACTTTGTGCGGAGTACATGAATGGAGAGAAGTGTATGACGCTTACTTGTCAGCGTCACACTTCTCTTTACAACGCCCACTTGGTCAAAAATAAAAACACGCCCAGTTGTCTAGTAAGAAAGTCATTAGCATAAATCTAAAATAAGTCATAACTTGGTCAAAATTTATCGTTTTTCTAAATAAAGACCACTGCTGTCATCTACATTACAGCGCCGATCACATTATGTAGAAGACAGGGCACTTATAATCTGGTGACAGAGCCTCTTTAACTACCCTATTGCTGACCCTGCTGCTGAATAGGGCAGTGCCATCCTCCCCCTGGTTCAGAGGTGTAAACAGTGGACGGTGGTAGTGAATCCATAAATAGCTGTCAAGAAGGCAGCGGTCATGTGATTTACCCACATTGACCGCTTCCCTGCAGCCGTCTCTGCTGCGGTGGCGCTGAATGCGGTCAGCCATGTGCATATACAGGCATCCGACTCTTCGTCCTCTGCGCATGCGGTAAATACATTTAGCGCCGACGCAATAGAGAAGGAAGATGGTCATGTGGGTAAATCACATGAGCGCTGCCATCTTGAGAGCTATAGACGAGATCACCATTACCGCTCAATGTTTACACCACTGAATCAGGGAACCGGAGTCTCAGCAAACCAGTTTAGGCCATTTTAGAAACTTCAGTAGAAAATGTCCAACCCCGTTAAGGGAATACAAATGTATTATCTACCTAATTTTTTTGCTACATACGGTTAAAAAGCAAGATATAGAGAACGGTGTGGTTTACAGCAGTGCTTCTCAATCGGAGGTGGGCTCACTGGTGTGGCGCCCAGCACTTGAAAGTGAGGCGCAGCTGGGCAAGTCGTTTTGACAGAAAGGATCATATGCTGCACAGGACTTTCTATGGCTGCACCAATCTTTGGTTTAGTAACGTAACGGACTCCTCTGGTGCTTATTCTAATGTTCCACTGGGTTCAGGCGACAACTTAAGAGAATTGTTTTATTTTTATTTTGGCAAGGACTTTCATCAATAATGTTCTGGTTGCTGAAGCACATCTTTGTACACCATTTTACACTTTAGGAATACATATAATCTAAAGTAGGGTAGGGTAGTTTAAATACACTTACATTTCTTACCTTATACTAGTCCTGAGCATGAATTATAGTGTAGATCTGCATTCACAATTAAACCGCTATCACAAACCATCAACAAGCTGGTCAACAGACACTTCTTAGCGGAGCTCCTATAATGCGGTGTGACCGTTGTTTTTTCCGACATTAGACTACACACTTCGTGTAAAATGTACTTCCCAGAATGCAAATCACCAGAGCAAACCTAGTGCAGATTAAGCCAGCAAGGAATACTGGGAGATTTAAGCCCAGATCGTCAGAATTGTGAATTCAGTCCTGGACTATAATACAGGTTGTAACTCAGGATCAGTACAAGATATGGAAGGCAATGGTTTTGCAAAGTTAAAGTGATATTACACGGCCTGACGTGGGCCGTGTAAACGAGCGCCAATCAACGAAACAGCTCGTTGATCGGCGCCCGTTTGCTCCTTTCACAAGGAGCTATCGATGGGGATGAGCGGTTGTTACTCCGATCGCTCGTCCACACATTTCTATCATGTCGGCAGCGCGTCTCCGTTTACACGGGGAGATGTGCTGCCATCAACGATAATAGTATCTGCATTTAAAGCTATGCAGCCGATTGCTCGTTCATCGACTGATCGTTGCCCTGTTTACACAGTGTAATTATTGGGAACGAGCGTTTTCTAAGTAGGTGTGCATCTCTCTTGGGCGTTACAGAAACAACCAAGCAATCTATCAAATTCTTCCCCTATTTAAGACCACCTTGTGTTTCAAAATGAGGGTCACGAGACCGCATTCTCCCAATAGTTGGGGCTCATATAGGTAGGACGCTAACCTATCAGACATTTATTGCATATCAACTTGTCTTTCTTCAGAATACGCCTCAAGTCCTGCAGAGCCAACTTGCCTCTTTTCTCCCCTCAGTTCAGTTTCCATTCTGCCCTAAGTTAAACAGCAATCCGAGTCAGACTAGTTGCTGGGGACATGTTGCCTTACAATCCCATTGAAACGAAGGTGATGGTTAGTCAGTGCAAGAAGTTCAGCTCAAAGTATGCCTGGCACTGACAGAAAAGGGGCAAAGCAGCTTGGCAGGAGGAAAGACATGCCACTCAGCTCACCCCGTGGTACAAAATTAAAAATATTATTACAGTTCTCATTAGGAAAATAGTTGTAAAGAATAACGCATTACTTTATGGAAGAGCAATTCGATTCATACACTTTTATAAAGATCACACCTTGCCATAGTTTATGCAATACATGTTCAATTCACTCACCACACATCCAATTCACGCTAATGCTTCTCCTAGAACAGTTGTTCTATTGCATTGTAGATTGTGTGCGAGTCACTAAACTACCAGCAACCTCATCATCCTCTACTTACAATTTCTCCATATGAGAATAGAAGGTGGTTAATGCAGCAGATAAATCTAGCAACTCCTGCTGGTTTAGAACACACTGCTGTACTTTGCAACTACCACAAGGTGGCCCTGTTCACATGCAGCTTTTTAAAAACATTTCCGCTGGTTTTTTATTTAAAGAGGCTGTCACCAGATTATCAAATCCCTATCTCCTATTGCATGTGATCGGTGCTGCAATGTAGAGAACTGTAAATGGGTCGTTGATTATATTGGAGTCGGGAAGGGTTTTTCCCCTAAGATGAGGAAAATTGGCTTCTGCCTCATGAAGATTTTTGCTTTCCTCTAGATAAACAGGAGAATAGGTGGACCTGTGTCTTTTTTTTTTTTTTTTTCAACCTTATGAACCATGTTACTAAGAAGGCACTCCTGTTTGCAAATTCACCATGTGAGCAATGTTAAAGAATACGTACCCCTATGAAGCCTTTGTTTTTTTACTAAAAAAAAAACAAAAAAAACTGTTGTGTGTTGTGCAACTTTGTAATTTTTATAAAAAAAATTGTTTTACTTTTTCAGGTTTCAGTGCACGATACTGCTTCTATGTATCCTGGATACATAGAAGCAGTATCTGAAAAAGTAAAAAAATAAGTTTAGTAAAAGTAAAATTACAAAACTTGCACAACACACTAAAATACACTGTTTTAGTAAAAAGAAAACAAGTAAATAGCTTCAAAAGGTTTAGCTTTTTACCCGCAAGTAAATTGCATACAAGCCATCTGTGTGAAAAGCTCCAAGGCCTCAATCATAAAAAATAAAAAAATAAAAATCAATCATTTAGCAACAAATCCTAAACTCCTCGATTCAAATTCACAGATATTTCTTCAACACTGTAAAATAATCTTACCAGAGGTAAAAAGCAAAGATACAGTCTCTGGCTTGGGAGCAGACACAATTTTCTGAGTCTGCTTTTTCTGCTTGGCTCCGGAGTTGGAGATCGCAAAGTATATATTAGAATGAGGGGCATTTTGCTGAGCGACCCCTGCAGGTTGCAGTGAAATGTTGCAAGGCACTTGTTGCTGAGTAGCAAGAATGAGGTTCTGGCTCTGGCTGAAGGTAGTTGCGGAAGGATTATGAGTAAGTGTAGCAGAGGCCGTGTGCGTGATTACTGAGGAGTTACACATTGGGAACTTGTCACTGTCCGTGTTAACAACAAAAGATGGCTTGGGTGCCAGGCGAGGATTTGAAGGCACGGTTGGTGGAGCAGAAGGGGTCTGAAAGACAGTCACTGGAGGGGGAAAAACAGGGACAAAACCGTGCTGGCTGCTTATAGCAGTCTCGGAGTTAAACTTGACTGGCCCATGGACAGCAGAGATGTTGCCTAGACTGGATGCTCTCTCCCTTCTCACTTCAGGTACTCGAGGAAGGACAGGAGGAGGACCAGGGGACGGGATTAACTCCTCATTAAGATTCACTGGTGCAAGGGTGCTTGATGGCAAAATAGGAGGCTGCAACAGAGAAAAGGTTGGATGAGTAGGAATATTTACTACATCGACATTCTACAGCAGACAAATCTGGATCTCACACGTTCCCGTAAACTTTCCATCAACTAGAGGTGTCACGTCAGCTAAAATTACAACTTTATGTATAAAAACCTGTTTTAACAAAACGTATTTCCATCAGATTTTAACTTTCAAAAGATTAGGGAAGTAATTTCTTGAGTTATTGAGGGAACACTGACAAATAGAACAATTTTTATGCACACAATAAACCCAACCCTCACCAAAAGCCTATCCTTAAATGTGTTTAAGTCCAGAAGCCAGAAATGTTTTTTTACTGCAAAGCCTCTTGACTAAAGGCAAAGTAAAATTTGGATAAGAGTACATCAGTCATTGGTGACCAGCCGCCAGTCCTAGACAGGATTAATGTGCTGGAATACACCTGATTTATGGTCTACCTCCATACAGAAGACCACTAAACCCTGGAAGAAATCGAATACTGATAAAAAGGCATCTTACCGCCAATGTCTGATTACAGGAACGCAACGCAGGGTCAGGCAGTGGGACGGCAGGCACAGTAGAGGAAGAACTGAACAGGGGTTTGGATGAGAAAAGATCTATAAAATGGAGAACAAAAGAAAGTCTTCAATTTTGAACATTATTTTATTTTTCTAGGACGTTACAAGGCTTAGAACTTTAGCAGCAATTTCTCACATTTTCAAGAAAATTTCAAAAGGCTATTTTTACAGGTACCAGTTTAGTTCTGAAGTGGTTTTGAGGGCTTTATATATTAGAAATCGCCGACAATGTGCACTGGGAACCGCGCAGTAACTGAACGTCCTGGTGCGCTAAAACACTGGCCACCCGGAGGTACAGTTGCGTCGTGGTGCGCCTAGAGGTGAATACATTTACGATTATTGACAAAGTAAGCTTTTTGTAAAATGTGTTGACAAAATTCAAAAAGGCACAGATT
This sequence comes from Rhinoderma darwinii, assembly GCF_050947455.1. Classification (NCBI taxonomy): domain Eukaryota; kingdom Metazoa; phylum Chordata; class Amphibia; order Anura; family Rhinodermatidae; genus Rhinoderma; species Rhinoderma darwinii. The sequence goes on from NC_134687.1 coordinate 479,398,680, forward strand.
CACAAATTTGAATTCACATCAAAGAGGACCTGTAGTTCTCTTGACATGACGTTTAGTAGAGACTGGAATTCTTTAGGAAAGAACAATGCTGGAGAATCTTTTCTTGGAACTCTGCGCTGTGATGTTGCTCTTTTTCTCCTGGAAAGGTGTGACAACTGGGTGTTATTATTCCCCTTGTCAAAGGGGCACGTCCCTACACACTGACAGTGTCCAATCAGTGCCGACTGTGTGCCCAGGTATTAATTTACCTAACATTTCCAGGAGGAATAACAGAGGCACAATGCAGAGGTTTTGAAAAGATGCATACGCCATGAAACAACAATGCTAGAGCAAGTATTTACAATAACAGATATTTCAGGAAAGCAGACATGTCCCCTTTAACTAAAGCTCCTTTTACACCGGCCAATTTTGGCCGGTGAAGTTGGCTCCGATCAATGAGACAGCTCGTTGATCGGCGCTCGTCTGCTCCGGTCACAAGGAGCTACGTATGGAGACGAGGAGTTGTTACTCCGATCGCTCGTCCCCATAAATTATCATTTCGGCAGCACGTCTCCGTTTACATAGGGAGCTGAGCTGTTAATGTGGAGTGCGTTTGTGCCAGCATAAAAATAATTATTAATTGTAATGGCATTGGGGTGTGTAGGCCAAAAATATTTGATCATAGCGATTGTATCGGCAACCGCTAATATGAATAACTGCTCATGTAAATGGGCCTCAAGCAAACTTAAAGAGGCTCTGTCACCAGATTATAAAGTGTCCTTTTGGCCTCCTACCCTATCTCCTACATAATCTGATTGGCGCTGTAATGTAGATAACAGCAGTGCTTTTTATATTGAAAAACGATCATTTTTGAGCAAGTTATGAGCAATTTTAGATTTAGTTTCTTAAAGAGGCTCTGTCACCAGATTTTCAAACCCCTATCTCGTATTGCAGCAGATCGGCGCTGCAATGTAGATAACAGTAACGTTTTTTTTTTTAAAAAAACGAGAATTTTTGGCCAAGTTATGAGCATTTTTATGTTTATGCAAATGAGGCTTTCTTAAGTACAACTGGGCGTGTTTAAAGTTATGTACAAGTGGGCGTGTATTGTGTATGTACATCTGGGCGTGTTTACTTGTTTTACTAGCTTGGCGTTGTGAATAGAAGCGTATGATGCTGACGAATCAACATCATCCACTTCTCTTCGTTAACACCCAGCTTCTGGCAGTGCACAGACACACAGCGTGTTCTCGAGAGATCACGCTGTGACGTCACTTCCTGCCCCAGGTCCTGCATCGTGCCGGACGAGCGAGGACACATCGGCACCAGGCGACAGAGGCTACAGTTGATTCTGCAGCAGCATCAGCGTTTGCAGGTAAGTCGATGTAGCCTCTGTCGCCTGGTGCCGATGTGTCCTCGCTCGTCCGACACGATGCAGGACCTGGGGCAGGAAGTGACGTCACAGCGTGATCTCTCGAGAACACGCTGTGTGTCTGTCCACTGCCAGAAGCTGGGTGTTAACGAAGAGAAGTGGATGATGCTGATTCGTCAGCATCATACACTTCTATTCACAACGCCCAGCTAGTAAAACAAGTAAACACGCCCAGATGTACACACACAATACACGCCCACTTGTACTTAAGAAAGGCTCATTTGCATAAACATAAAAATGCTTATAACTTGGCCAAAAATGCTCGTTTTTGAAAAAAAAAAAAACGTTACTGTAATCTACATTGCAGCGCCGATCTGCTGCAATATGAGATAGGGGTTTGAAAATCTGGTGACAGAGCCTCTTTAAAGACCAACTGGGCGTGTTTTTACTTTTGACAAAGTGGGTGTTGTAAAGAAGTGTATGAGGCTGACCAATCAGTGACCAATCAGCGTCATACACTTCTCATTGTTGCAGCCCAGCTTCTTTCACTGCATAATCACACTGTCCTGTGGATCAGATTATGTAGGAGATAGGGCAATACAGGAAAAATATGAAAGAAATCCTCCAGCTCACCTTGTCACAAGAAGGGTATAGGAATCAGCACACGGATCCTCGTGTCGGCACACGCAAAAGATACATCAGAAACAGGGGAGTTGGAACCAGCGCTGAGAGTGTAGTTTCTTGTTAAAACGGAAATCTATTTCCAAGTTTTATTTGGTCTTGGTTAAAATCGAAGCACAAGGGCTACGAACAAAAATATAGTGACAGGTAGGTATAGTCCAGAGTACAGAGAGAAGGAGAGGATAGGCGGTAGCCTACGCGTTTCAGACCCTCGCTAGGTCCTTAGTCATGGCTTATGACCGCCTATCCTCTTCTTCTCTCTGTACTCTGGACTATACCTACCTGTCACTATATTTTTGTTCGTAGCCCTTGTGCTTCGATTTTAACCAAGACCAAATAAAACTTGGAAATAGATTTCCGTTTTAACAAGAAACTACACTCTCAGCGCTGGTTCCAACTCCCCTGTTTAGGAGATAGGGCACTTATAATGTGGTGACAGAGCCTCTTTAATCATTGCTACCACTCCATGTGTGAAAAGGAAGTTCCTAGGGGAGAGTCACTAAAACCTGCAAGACCTGTTTAACTTAACAAACGTCACCCAGTCTCATCATCAGACAGTAATGCATTTGGTTTTGTTTCCTTGTTTTATGATTTATCTACAAGGTAGTTTTGTTATCACGGTTTCGTGGGTCAAATTTTCTTTGTCCGTGTTCTGGGCAGCATTTTTTAATGGACTGAAATACCTCCAGCATTACAATCCGTAAAAGTGAAGATAATCTAACCCGACAGCCTTGTTGGAACTGTGATAACATACAATCTGTATCATTTAGAATAACGGTCGTTAAAGAAATATAAACAAATCTAACCCGCTCCATTGCTTAGTGCAAGATAGCACAAGCCCAAGATTTATCTTTACAATAGAATCTGTTACAGTCACACCTCCTGAGGCTCACGCAAGTTCGATGATTCTCTTTGGGAATTACCAGCTCAAACAATTAACCGTCACTGAAATCTACTAATAAAATCAAAGGACGACTGTAGATGAAGAATTTTCTAAACTGCATGAAAAAAAAAAAAAAAAACATGAAACAGACTCTAGAATGATTGAAGGCCCAGTTCTTGTTATTGATCTACGTTTAGCGTGCACGTTAGGGAAGGTCTCAGTGTACACACTAAAACGGTGCTCAAAGTGCTTTAGTAGCATGATGGAGGCCAAAAGGACACTTTTTTGGCCTCCATCAGGCTAGTATATGGCAGTACACAGTTTTTTTGTATTTTAGGTATGGAATAGCCTACATGCACCCGGTGGCTTTCAGGGCACAAATTTTGCTTGAAAATGTTTTAGGCCCCACTGCACATTTGGAGAGGCTTTGAGCTGCCAGAACGATAGAAAATCCCCATAAATGACCCCATTTTGGAAACTAGACCCCTTAAGGTATTCAGTTTGTTGCTGAATTTAATGCAAAGCAGATGAAAAGAAAAAAAAAATTTTTTTTCACAAATGTGTCATTTTAAAGACCGATTTTTGTAAAGCACACATGAGAATGAGGAAACACACCCCAAAATCTATCAGTTTGTTTCTCCTGTGTTCAAAAATACCCCTATTGTGGCCTCAATCTGCTTACTAGACGTGTGGCTGGGCCAAGAAGAGAGGAGCACCCTTTGGCTTTCAGGGCACAATTGAATAAATTCTAGGCCCCATATCATGAATTTAGAGGCATTGAGCTGCCTGTACAAAAGAAACCACCCAGAAGTAACCCCATTTTAAAAAGTAGACCCCTAAAAGGTATTCATCTAGTGGTGTAGTGAGCATGATGACCAAAAACATTTAAATGAGGAAATAATGGCTATTATTTCAAACAATATGGATATATAATGTTTTCTTCAAATTCTTATTACATAAAATTAATCATTAGAAACGGTGTGGTAGGTCTCAAAACAGGGAAAGTTGCACAGGCCTGGATTTGAAGGGCACATAGGAGAGATACCCGGTTTTACTGCCCTATTTCCATGTTTACTGCACACCTGTCATCTATTTTGGGGGTATTGTTTATTCTTCGTAGCAGGGACGGGGTGAAGGAAGTGGCGCTCAGTGAGTCTTTTGACATCCTCTGACTAAGGATTCTACAGGTGCGGGTGAGTCAAACAGGAGGTGCTCAGTAAACTGCAGGAAACGGAGCATTCCTTGGGTCTTGTACAGCATATAGCTGTTATAAGTAGCCATCTGCATGAGGTAGATCGCTACCTTTTTATACCAGGTCCCAGTCTTACGTTTTACTAGGTAAGGTTGCAGGACCTGATCAGATAAATAGACGCCCCCTCCCCATGAACTTATTGTAGTCCACTACAGAGACCGGTTTCCTTTTATTAGTGGTAGCTCCCCTCTCTCTCACTGAGGTGTCCTCATTCACGGTGGTGAGCATCTACACCTCCTTTTTGTCCCTCCACTTGACAGCAAGCAACTGGGCACTTGCAAATGAGAGTGACGCACCCCTTGTTAATTGCCTGAACACCAGTTGTTTAGGGAAGCCGGCTCTATTTTTACGCAGCATCCCACGGGCCCCTGTACTAGCACGGAGGGACGGGAAACTAGTAGAATAGTTGTCCGTGTACACATCGTACCCTTTCTGTATGAATGGCACCACGAATTGCCACTTGTTTTTGTTCCCTCTGATGCCAATATCCTCTGGGCAGCCTGGGGGGGGGGGAATTAAGGTGGGGGTCCCTGCCCTCAAATAAAAACCCTACAGGTGTAACCCGTTGTGCTCTCGCACACCTTATAAAAAAAGTTTCACACCGTATCGGGCTCATTTGGAGGGGATGTATTGGCAAAAGGACAGACGGCCCTTGAAGCTCATAAGAGACTAGTCTACCAATAATTTTTGGCCTGGGGTATATAAAATTATGAATAACTCTTTTAGGAGGGAGATATGGAGGTCTCAATTTGTTGAGGCAATCATATCTTGGGTCACTTCTTGGGGGGGGATTTCGGAATTCTCAGAGAAGTGCATGAAACGCATTATTGTTTCATAGCGCGTTCGGGCCATAACAGCTGCATAAACAGGGGTGCTGTGGATAGCGCTGGTAGCCCAGTAGAACCGGACAGAAGGCTTGCTTTACTAACCCCATATTTAGGGTAATTCCCCCAAAATATTTTTATCTCAGAGACCGTTGTGGGGATCCATGCCCTGGCATAGCAAGACCTGGGATTTTGGGTCACAAACTGCCTGCCATAGGTATTTGTCTGCTGGACAATTAGTTCCAGGACCTGATCGCATTTGAACAACTTAAAAAAGTCATAGGGGGTAATATTTGAGATATATGTGGTGAAATTTGGGTGGGTCCAGTGGCAGAAGCAGAACGTGTGTCACTTTCTGAACTAAGTTCTGCTTCTGACGCAGTGTCCGTACCGCGGCCTGAACTCCTGGGAGCACAGCAATTTATCCACGACTAATAAAAACGCTAAAAATTTATGACAAATCGCAGCTAATAACCACTATTACAACAGAATAACCAGCAAAAATTTTTTTTTAAAAAACACGGAGATTACGGGTAATTTCGGATAATCTGGGAACACAGGTGAATTAGTGGTGTGTTTTTTTACTGTCTGATGGCACAAGATTTGAGGCAGTATCTCTCATAAATCAACTACAGTGAGGAGGGAAACAAACAGCACAAATCCTGTGCTGTATTTACTAAATATATGACTATAGGTATATCACAGTGCCCATGTGATCAGGGACCAATTATAGCGGTTACGAATTACAGGCAGACTCTGCCTTGCACTTACAGCGCACGCCATTTTGTTTTTTCCCGGCAGGGGGTGCCGATCGGTGGCCGAATATTTTATCTCCTCTCACCAAACATTCATAGTGAGAGGATATAAAAAGCTCATATTGACTTCAATAAAATATACCGGTGATAGTCGGTATTCGTTGAATACCGCCACAACCGGTTTGGGGACCGCAAACAACGGTCCCCAGTCAGTGCTCCAAGACCTCAACTACCTCCAGTAGCTGAGAGCAGCGAGCTTTCCCTCCTCCCGGCGGCGCTACTTTATTCTAATGCAGTGCCATAAACAGGATAATGCATCAGAATAAAACCAGTTAGTGACCGCCGTAAAAAAAAAACACCCATGAGCAGTCCCTAACGGGTTCAGCAAATACAAGGAAGGGGAAATGCAAAGTCTCAATCTACTTCTTAATGCATTTATTCATGGACCCTACATTACTCTAAGGCCTCATTCACACGACAGGGTTTCCCGTCCGGGTGCCGGCCGTTCATAAATCGGCCGGCACCCGGCTGCATTAGGAATAATAGACCCCTAATGGGGCTATTCACACGACCGATTTTTTGACGGCCGGGAAAACCAGCCGTCAAAAAATAGGACATGCTCTATTTTCGGCCGGGTACCCGGCCCCCATAGAAGTCTATGGGGCCGGGTAATACACGGCCATCACCGGAATGTGTCCCGAGTGATGGCCGGGTTTTCCGTGGCTTGCGCGCTATCTCCTCCTCCTCACAGCGCAGAGTGCATGTGAGGAGGAGTTGATGCCAGTCGGACGAATGGCTGTGCGCTGTACACTGTGTGGCAGTGCCGGGGTGTACAGCAAGTGGTAGGGAGCGCTGCGCTGGCTCCCTTCCCCTGCTTGTTAAAAGCGCCCTGGCCCGGCGACACATTCCATGGCGCCACTAGCAGCTGCTGCGGCTGCTGTAGCGACGCCACTATAGCAGAGCAGGGAGGTATCTCCCCGCTCTGCTATGTGCTAGCTCCATTTTAGCTCCCTGAAGGAGCGGAATCCCCGTGTGTTCGGGGATTCCGCTCCTGGACAGAGCGCTTGATGTCTCTGTCCATATCTGGGCAGTGACATCAGGGGAAACTCCTGAAGCGGAATCCCCGAACACATGGGGATTCCCCTTCAGGAGTTGCCGCTGATGTCACTGTCCAGATCTGCCCGGCCCGGAACAGATGCAAAACTTTATGCAAACCGGCCGGGCAAAATGTCTGATTTTACCGGCCGACACTCGGGCGGGACCCGGTCGTGTGAATCCCGCCTAAGGCTCTCTTCACACAGGCTCCACTATGTCAGGTTTCTGTTGCCCATGACTCGCAGAATAGCGTACTCTGATGCGCTATTCGATCTGGGGAAAAGAAAACAAAACGTGACAGACCCATTGTAAAAAAAAAAAAAGTTAATGGCATCTGTTACGATCATTTCCGAAAAAGTTATGAATGGATCAGTTGTGAACCCAGTGTGTATTTACATAAACTAATTAAATGTACACGAGTTCATGCAAATAGCCCTACCGTGTTTCACTACTACATCTATTTAGGTACAGGAATAAGACATTTAGCCCTAAATATCGATGCGGTCCTTAATAGCCACCAACACCACAACCGTCCCATAATTGGTCAATGCGGAAGAGCATTGTACTTCATAGTCCATAGTATGTCCACTAACCTGGAAAGGATTCAAAGGTATCCATCAAGTCCAAGTTGGGCTGCAGTGGAAAAAGCTCTGGTTGGATCATATCTGCATTCCCTGCATGTGCTGTAATAAATAGGACAGGATTACCAGATACTCTTGTTAAAGTAACAGCATACTAACAAGGATTCTAATGGCAATATAGAATGACCCTTTACAAGTGGAGGATAGATATTTGACGATACTTCACTGCATTTCATACTCATGGCGGAGGTTTCGGCTATGGGGTTGTGGCTTAATCTATTGTAAGTGCGCACAAAATTAGTATTACACACACACACACACACACACACGTCAATGTTATATCCAGCATCCACACACATTTCAAATAAATCGTAAAATCCGAAAATCTTTCTAAATTTCTACAGTAGTACACTGACCAAATAGTGGAGCACAATATGGAGCCAGAGTACTGGGATGACTCCAGCAGATGAAGGACACTTACCAATCTCTTTTGGGTTGTGCTGATGTGAATAAATAGTAGAAAATAAAGTGTCACTGAATTCTGCCATAAGCATCTCCATGTCCAGAAGAGGCTCCTCTTCCATCGGCACTGGCGATTCTCTGCCATCCACACAGGTATACCAAGGAACAACATCATCGTCCTGCAAGACCAGAAATCCGTAACCAACCTTCTATTCTACAGCAATTGCCCTCACTACATTACACACTGTACTCCCAGCATCAGGTGTTCTACGTGTTACATGTGGACTTTACAGTGGATTTAATTGTGGACTTTGCAGTGGATTTGCTTTAGCAAAAAGCAGCATTTAGGATGCCATAAAACCTGTGGGGAAGTTTTTTGGCAGCTTTAAATAGGGCTTTGTAAAACCCCATTCACTAACGTTTGTGGCGCAATTGGCAACAAGAATCCGCAACATCTAAACGTGATCTTGAAGTGTACCGTTTAAAACAGTCTATGGGCAAAATCTCTGTGATCGCATCTCAGTTTTTGTTCTGTAGGCATGCTCTGCATTCTCTAGCTGTAATACGTAGTGGGGGGATCACCTGCAATTCCAGCAGATAGCCAGGCCGATCAGTGATGCGGTGCCCACCTTCTCCCCTCCCCCAGCACTACTGCCTGTGAATTAGGGCCAACAAAGAGTTTGCTCATCCGCTTTATCTGCTTGTACAGCCCCTGCTCAGCCTTATAGAGAAGCAGCAAGAGAAATTCCTTACACTTGGGCCTCCTATTTCAAGACTTTCTGTACAGTACTGCCCTGTTTTATATAAGGAGAACTAGATTATACATGTATGAAGGTTTTCTGTTCACCAAACTACATAAACAGCTCAATTGAACTCTTCTGCTGCTTGAATGCGGGGACTTGAGCAGAGGAGGAAGTCGGCAGCTGTGAGCAGTATACGCCACTCCTATGTACCACGCTGAATGAGTTCATGAGTACCAGCCCATAAAGCTCCCTACCTAGGGTAAGAAAAGATCCGAACTATTTCAGTGGGTAGATTTACCTGTATTCCATGAAGCACATGTACTGATTATTTTATGTGTGTGCTTTACAAACCAAAACAGCCCAATGCTCAGTTAACTTTAATACATTTCTGAAAGCAGTTCCAGTGCCTTGCAGATTTGGGAAAATAGCAATTCCTTATTGTACTGTTTTTATGAGAAGTGCAACCCCCAATATTAAGGAGAAAGTCAATAGGATTATTCAGGGCGGCCAACTTTTTTATTCTTGACAGAACCTCTGTTGGGCTTTTATAAAGCTTTAAAACGCATGTTCCCCTCCTACATTAGCTTGTATTTTCCACCACAGTGGTGGTGACAGATCTGTAGGCTTCACTGTTGAAACCTCCACGTATTCCTTGTGGACTTAAGGCCCTTTTACACTGGCCAATTATCGGGCAAACGAACGTTCATATAACGCTCGTTCTTGATAATTGCCCGGTGTAAACAAAGCAGCGATCAGCAGATGAACGAGCAAACACTCGATCATCTGCTGCTCGTATCATTTTAAATGTGCAAAATACTATCATTGTCGGTAGCACATCTCCCTGTATAAACAGGGAGACGCGCTGCAGACATGATACAAATGTATGGGGACGAGCAATCGGAGTAACAAGCACTCGACCCCATACATTGCTCCTTGTGACAGGAGCAAACGAGCGCCGATCAACGATGTCTCGTCGATCAGCGCTCATTGCACCGGCCAAACTTAGCCGGTATAAAAGTACCTTTATTGTCTACACCGTTCTGGTGATCTGTATTCAGGAAAGTGTGGTCTTAAAAGGGGTTGTACAGGAGTGGAACTCCAGGTGCAGCATTGGAAATCGGATTTGGAAAAAGCATTATACCAGCTCAGGGTGGAGAGCCACAGCTCGCGCTGCAGGAGATAAACTGATTTTATGAAAATGACTGATTATTACAAAGTAAGTGGCCTAGCCTTGGAATCAGAGTTTCTGTCACTACTTTATACTGTCCTCAGATTGTCACCAAGTTTAGGATGCCAGGTTTTCCTTTAAGGCTCTATAAAAGGTTCAGATATTGACTTACAGGGTTGCTACCTATAGGTGGCACTAGAGAAATTCTTCCTTCTGGAGGAGAGCTATTTTGCATACTTTTTCCCAGGGAGCAATGCTCTTTAAGGCTGGGTTCACACAGAGTTTTTTGCAGGCGGAAATTCTGCCTCAAAATTCTGTTTGGAAGTTTGAGGTAGATTTTCCTCTCCCTGCACGCCAATTTTCACTGCGTTTTTCGCCCCCGGCCATTGAGCGTCACGGGCAGAAAGCTACACGAAATACGCTTTCTCTGCCTCCCATTAATGTCACTGGGAGGTCAGAGGCGTAAACGCCCGAAGATAGAGCATGTCCCTTCTTTCTCCCGGGAGGCATTTTCGGGCCGTTTTTGACGAGTTTTGCGGCGCAGTTTCCGCTTAAAAAAACTCAGTGTGAACACACCCTAAGACTCCTTACCAGCTGGATCTCCACAAGAAGAAGAATCTGTGTTTTCCGAGAGTCCGCAAATTACAAAGAATAAACATGTAGACTAATTTAATTAGTTCATTTGTACTAATTGGCATAATATGGAATTGTAGGACAAAGGTGTATTAGGTCAATAAATCAAATGGGACAATAAGGTAAAAACTGAATAAAATGATTTACTAAGTGGCTCTTGCTCAGAGAATTTATATATATTTATATATATATATATATATATATATATATATATATATATATATATATATATATAAAGGCCCGCTATCCAGGTACAAAACGGACTTTAAAGCCAATGATCACGTGGTCTGTCTTGAAAAGGAGGCTTGTTGTGTATTAAATGTGGCAATAAGTTCCTGGCTATGTGCACAGTCACACATCAATATATTCTGCTCCAACCAGTTTGTTTTCATGTAGTACTGAACGAGGAAAGTTACTCACTTTGACCAGGCTTGAGAGATCTTCATCTTTGTGCTTTTGTAACTGTCAAAAAATAAATAAAACAAAAAAGTCACGTGGTCAACTCCTTTTCATCCCCTGGCATTCTTCATGGAAAGAACGCTTCCTTGGCACCCAAACAAGTATCCCATTGTGAAGAAAAAAAGATTTACCGCTCGGAGCAGGCAGAAATAATAAGTCAGAGCTCCTGCAGCCAAATTTATCAGTATCTTGTAACATGTTCTTTTGGCGCCAAAAAAGAACGCTAGCACCATGTTGAACTGTATTAATCTATACTTTTTGACAAGTCCTAAGAATAGTGCTGGTAACATAAAACTGCCAATCACTACCAACAACTTTAGCTGAAAAATAAATTTGATTATGATAGGAAACGAAAAGTGGTTATCAGGACAATGAGAGAATTTACCACTTAGGGCAATGAAAAACATTGTCTATCTCACGAGAAGAGATACTGGTTCTTCATGTATATCAATACTATTCTATGACAATTTCGTTTCACTTTTTTCCTTCCGATATTTTACTTTTGCCCTACATATACATACAAATAAATATAAATATATAAAAAAATATACAAATCTTACCCTTTTCTTGAAGTAGGTCCTCCACTTGTGATATTCTCTCACCACTATCTCTATTCTTCTTTTCCAATACTTTCCTTCTGTTGCAATGGCCTATAGAGTGGTAGGGTACTTAGTTGGTGTTAAAGATTTACAAAAGGCTGACATTTTACCGTATGCAAGTCTAAAATAAGGAGCAGTGATGGGAACTTTAAAAAAAAATCCAAAAAAAACCACAGAAACTGGATTTCTGGTTACTCGCTGTAAGATACCTTGCTTGTCATATTCATTGGGGGACACAGATGACCAGTAGCTGCTCCCAATAGGAAGCGGACACTAAGTAAAAAGGAAGTCAAAACTCCTGAAAGAAAAAATAAAAAATTAGGCAGGTGGTGTCCCTAAGAATGAATGACGAGAAAGGGATTTTACTGTAACAAATCCAATTTTTAAGTCCGGGTCATTGGGTGACACAGATGACCTTGGAATGTTTAACAGCAGTCCATAGGGGTGTGAAATTAAAAAAATGCGGTCAGAGAATTGCCGCCAGCAGAAGTCTGCGACCAATAGGCGCGTCAATAGATGCAGAAGAATACACCTTGTAGAACTTGAAAGTGTTTAGAGAAGACCACGTAGCAGCCTTACACACTTGCAAGACAGACGCTTTGTTTTGAACTGCCTACTGATCCTACTGCTCGAGTGGAATGGGACATCACTCGAAAGGAAGGCTCTACACCCTTTGACTGTTATGCCACACCAATAGCTGACCAAATCCAGCAGGATCTGGTGGCATTCGAGGCCACCAGACCAAAGTAAAGAGTGACCAGATCGGCATACCATGCTTGACAGGGCCAACCTAAAGTTATGCCAGGATGCTTTCGGTCTTGATTTTCTGGAGGAACCGAGTTAGCGTCGGAAGAGGGTAGAGAAGTTGTATGGGAACGTGAACTGGGTCCATAGAACAATAAGTGTGTCCACCACCAGTGCCAGGGGATCTTGAACCCCAGACATGAACTTGGATAGTTTGTGGATGAGTCGAAGAGTCACGAGGTCCATGTCTGGGAGACGCTACCTGGAGCATATTTCCTTGAATACTAAAACTTACTGCACATGAGCTAGTATCCCGACAGTCCAGGACCCGCGGAAGCACAGAAGAAACTAGCGTGTGTGCAGTGGGTTTCGTTAAAGGTTGCAGACTGCCATTTCCTTTCGCATGTTCCTCCATTAGCAGCCACATTATGGACGGAGTAGAACGCTGTCGGGGGAGAAGGTCAGGTGAACGAGGGGGCACGGCTTCACACAAAGCAAAAATGCAGAAGAACTGCTGACAAAAATGTATTAACGAGTGGCCTATTTTAATAATTGACACATTTAGAAATAGCATACCTTAACAGGCCAACCCCTTTAAAGCCAGGGCCTAAATTAGCAAATTTGGCCATGAGAGAGAGCTGCGGCACTCAGGGAAAAAGCGTGTCGACAGTTAAACGCGGGCAGGGGAGATGTGCCAAAGCAGCAGGTGCACGCCACAAAAAGTCAGACCAGGTTGAGTAGAAGAGGTACGTAATGGCTGCTGACAGAGGGCCCCACAGGAACGAAGGGAGAAGGGTGAGAGAGCAAGATGGGAGTAAATACTCACCTAGGATACCCAAATCACAAAGACTATTCAGACTCCAGCAGGGTCATCTCTTCAGCAAACCTCCCCTTGGTAAGGGAAGAGCGTGTGATGGTAGGGAGCAGGTTGACACAGTGGGTGACCCCATAGCTGGTTGGTCACAGGTGGAGTCTCTTCTTGGAGGAAGGGCAGGAATCAGTGGGGTTAAACCTCACTATTCTCCCTCCTCGGATGGGGTAACAGGGAGAGCAAGTCATTCCTGTATTTCTGGCCTATAGGGGAAAAAAAAGAAAAATGGCAGCAGCTATACCCAAGGTCATCTGTGTCCCCCCAACGACACAGACAAGAAAGTTGGTTTCAATTATCCATAGAGCTTATATTTCACTTAGAGTTAAAAAGTTGATATTTCCAGCCAGAACTGAAAAAAATAAATAAATAGCATTTATGAATGAAATTTAAAAAGCTTTAACTTAAAATTCAAGGTCAGTGCTTCGTTTTATTCCATGGCAATGACAAGGTCAGGTTCTGGCATCTTCTTAGCTTCTATGTCCGCTCTTGACCTTTTCTTCACCTTGTAGCCAAGTACCAGAAGTAGCAAAAATATAGCCGCCATTTTTAATCGCAATTAATAGATTTAATCAGATGGTCACCCAAGTGTTATACTAATACATAGCCACAGCTCTTTCACTACAGCTGTTACACATCACACTGACTGACTATAATGCAGTGCCTGATTGTTACCAGAAAAAAAAGGATTTGTAAGGCCTCATGCACACGACCGTAGCCATGTGCACAGCCGTGATTTTCGGGTCTGCCGGGGGCGGAGTGCCACCCGCAAGCCGCGGGCCGTGCACACGGCCACGGCCATTATTTGCTATGAGCCTGGACCACAGAACACGGCCGTAAAAAGACATGCCTGTTTCTGCAGTCCGGGCTCCTGGGCCATGCACGGACCGTGGAAACCATGGTCGTGTGCATGGCCCCATAGGAATGAATGAGGCCGCAATTCTCCCGTGGATTTTCGGGGGGGAATTGCGGCTGCAAAAGCACGTTCGTGTGCATGGGGCGTCCAGGCTCATAGGAAATAATGGACGTGGCCCGCGATTTGCGGGTGGCCTGCGGGTGCCACTACGCCCCCAGCCGACCCGAAAATCACGGCCGTGTACACATGTATTATTCTAATGGACATTTTCTAGCAATTACAGGAGCAGACTCCATTATTGAGGTATAGGAACATATATAGGAACGAGTCTATCACTTAAAATTATTTTAGCCAATATTAAATATTCAATTTTCTAAAAAGATTCTTTATCAGGGTTCTCAAAACTATATATACACATATCAAGGAGTCGTATTGCACCAATATAACATAACACAAATCGTACCTCTGGTCTTCTATGCTCATCAAAATCAACAGATGCATCCAATGGGGTCACAAAGTGGCATACCGGATTTTGTCTTTTCTCTAGATCTGAGAAGCACAAAAAAAATCTGTATCAGAACACCGGGTGGACAATCATGTGGTACAGACTGGCGACAGACAAAAAAAAACACAACCCTTTTCCCAAACTACATGCGTTGTACACAATAAACTTATTTTCCCACTTAAACAGCCTCGTGAGCTGGTACCTGCCTGTGAGGGAGATCCTTGTGAATGTGGGGGTACTCTTCAAGTTGTCGTCTTCTGCTAAAAAGAGGATTTCAACCCAAAACATAAAATTGCCCACTTTTTTATTGATCGAAAAAAAGTGACAACCAATATGGCTGCACTTCATGTTGTCACTTTTGCAAAATAGTTTCCACAATAAGACAAAAAAAAAAAAAAAAAAAGAAATAAATAGTTATATCGGTTTCTTGGAAAGTCGTGTGACAATCAATATGGCTGCCATTACAACTCCCACAGGGTCTGCCCCAAGATTTCCGGAAAGCGGAATAGTAAATAGACTAGACAGAGTTTTGGGTGAATATTCTTAAAAGATATTTATTTTGTTTGCAGAGCGTTTTACCCCTAAAAAATACATACATCTGTCTAGCAGCACAGCAATAAGGGAGCAGGGGATCGATCACTGCATGGGAACATGCTCTGAAAAGAAGATAAATCAATGTTGCAGTGGGATTTTGGATTACCATGCACTATGAAAGATACAATATGCGGCCTGGGTGTAGACCTGCAGGAAAAAACGTCCTGAATCAGTAGATTGGTAATATGGTCACATACATGGGCCTTTAATGTGTAAAATAAAAGTAGATAACATAAGCAATTTAAAGCATCATTCACATGTATAAATTCCGCTCTGGGAAAAAAAAAAAAAAGTAGACTTTTTTTTGGGTTTATTTCTTGGTTTAGGAGACAAAAGGTTAAAGATACCGAGAGTGGGGGGGGGGGACCTGAACAAACTGACGGCGAGATTGTGCAACCTTACAGATCCAATGTGAAGACACGGTCAGAAAGGAAAGACTTCTGGTGACAGCTCTGTGCATTCTGGTTTATACTTACATTGCATGTACCAAGCCCGCCAAATAGCATTGTTTAGACGGATTTTATCCCTCCACTGAAGCTTTAAGCCCTTAAAGTTTTTCCATTTTGGAGAAACCAACTTCCCACTAAAAGAGAAAACAAAAACTATTTTCATTTGATAGCTTAATTATGTGCAAGAATAATAATAATAATAATAAACATTCAAAATCATGACAGACATTTGCTTTAAATCGGAGCAATGAATGATCGAGTAATAAAAATGTAATGTTGATCGGCCATGGGACTAAAGCAATTCGGTCATCACTTTATGAAGAGCATCTATCATTTACATACGGCGCATGTCGTTGAAAGGCGCTCCCTAGCAACTTTAACCACATGGACGATGTGGGCACGGCCATGGCACTTTGTGCCTCTCAGCCAGTCAGGTCAGGAGGAGCCGCAACGAACATACAGCACAAGATTTTAACCAGTACGGGCCCCGCTCAGCGGTACTAGTATTGCACACACTAGATCACATTACAAAGAACATCTTATAAGATGGTCTTTATTAAAGGGGTTTGTCTGGTAACACTCGTTTTCGTTTTTCATAAATATAGCTCTATTATTCTAGAATTAAAAGTTATGCAACTAGGATTGTCTAGACTGGAAACAAAAATATTAGGGGAGATTTATAAAAAAAAAAACTAAAAAAAAATAAATAAAAAAAACTGATGCAAAAGGTAAAGTGAAGTAGTTGCCCATGGCACCCAGATTCCACTCCTCATTTTTCAAGAGGCCCTTTGGAAAATTAATGAAAATACCTGATTTGTTGCCCTGTGGTCAGCTGCTTCAATTTTGCTTTGCTTTGATTTATCCCTCCCATTTCCTATTGATTGACAGCAAACAGATCTTGAAAATGGTGATGAATTGAAACAAGGTATATAATAAAGTTTCATTATACAGTGAAGCTTTATTTGAGTAAAGTTAAAAAAATCTCTTGAAAAGGGATTTTCCCATCTTAGACACTTGTGGCATATCCTGTGGATATGCCACAAATGTCTGATAGATGCAGGCCCGTCCCTGCCAATCCAGAGAGCGGGGTTCCCAGACCCTGCCTGGAGAGGGGACCATTTACTTAATTGACAATTTCTTCTGGGAATAACTCTCATCACCTATCCACAGGATAGGGGACAACGGTCGAAATCGCTGGTACCCCACAGCTAGGACACCCAGCATTCACAAGAATGGGTGAACCAAATCCATGTTCCTCCTCACTGTAAACAGCAGAGTACAGCACTCCACTCTTTTTGGTAAGTCCCATATGCATTGAATAGAGCAGCAAGGGCATGTGTGAGCACGGCTCCATTCAAGCTCCTCCTTACTGTGGGGGTGCGATGAGGAGGAACTGATTTGGGACCCAGTTTTTACAATTGGTGGGGGTCCCAGATAATGGTCTGCTAGGTGCTCCATTATCACTTAGGGTATGTTCACATAGCCGTAAACGCCCGAAAAATCGGAATCCAAACATCTGGCCATTGATTTCAATAGGAAAAACGGTGTCCTGTTCCGATGGGCTGTTTTTTTCACACGGCCATTTTGAAATACGACCGCGTAAAAAAAAAAAAAAAAAAAAAAAAAAAAAAGAAGAAGTGCAGGTCACTTCTTGAGCCGTTTTTTTGGAGCAGCTCCATTAAAAAAACAGCTCCAAAAACGGCCTTAAAAAACGCTGCGAAAAAAGTTGCTCAAAAAAAAGGTCTGAAAATCAGTGGCAGATTTCCCTTGAAAACCGCTCCGTATTTTCAGCCGTTTTTTACTCAGTGTGTGAACATACCCTTATCCTGTCGACAGGTGAGTATTGTCGATTCTGGAAATACCCCTCCCATAGAAGGGAATGGAAGTTTGAGAAACCGCATAACACAGCGATCTTTGCAGTTTACAGAAATGCCATACCACTCACAGCGAGCTAAGCGGTTTCTATAAGACCGGCTACTTATTTGCCGATTCTCCGCCGGGTGCGGCGACCCCTGTTCTGGAGAAAGATATGGGTTATCCTATGGACATGCCATAAACGTCTAAGATGGAAATAACCCTTTAAACCTCAAGAAATATTCTATACTAATTTTTCCTGCTTGCATAATGTAAAGTAAATTTGGGTATTGACTGTTCTGACCTTGGCTGTACCGTTTCTCAGAATTGAGTTCACAGACGGACGCTGGTGCCAACATGTGCCAGATAACGGGTAATATTCATAATAATGTCATGTTACAGTAACCCCCTAACTTTAGAACCGTCACTAGGAGGACAGTCCTCAGATAACACAGATGCAGTGTGGGAACGCACAGCAAGCGGGATGAGAAATGAGGGATGTGGGAAAGACAGAGGACACGTACACAGCACCACTCTTCCTGAATGCCAACAACTGCCCAATTCTTTTAAAGATGAACCTATGAAATTCTGCTTAAACAGCCTTGTGTATAATACAACAGATTGACTCCTCGTGAGAGGGGATTTCATTTTACGATTTGTTCATTCATGTGCAGTAAAAACAAGCGGATTTGATTAGATGAAACGATTCTCGTAACTAAAAACCTAGTACGTAGAGTGTCACGCCATGAGTACTGAACAAGTCTTTAGGAGTATGTGCCTATTGATTATTTCTTAAAGGGAACCTATTGGCACTTACGCTCATCAAGATGCCCTATTAAAACGGGACAAACCCTGTACAACGCCCACTTGGTCTAAAGTAAAAACACGCCCACTTGGGCATTAAACTAATTGGCATAAAGCCAAAATCGCTCCTAACGTGGTAAAAATAGATTGTTTTTCAAAATAAAAAGGACTGCTGTCACCTACATTACAGCGCCCATCTCCTTATGTAGGAGATAGGGCACTTATAATGTGGTGACAGAGCCTCTCCACTTTTATGGTGTAGAAAAGTCACCTTTTGCCACTTTTTAAAAGTGGGTGGGTTTAGTGGGAGTGTTGGGGCCTCCTGCAGACTGATAGATTTTGCATAATTTACGCCAGAGAGTACCGAAAAAGTCTGGTGCAAATCTACGCTTACTCATAGCAGGCAAAGATTTCAATTTCTGGCACATGGACAGCCAAAGACGCGCCAAATTTATTGAGACGTGTGTCTGTTAATAAATTTGGCGCTTTGTACTCGTGAACACTTTAGTTTAATAACGGGTCCACACGGGGCAGAAATGCTAAGGATCTGCAGCGGATTACAGTACAAGTCATGCGGATGACATTTGGACAAATCATATCCAGATGCTGCGGAACATTTTCCACACAGAATTTAGAGAATGCTGCGGATTTTCAAATCCACAGCGTGCTCATTCTGTTGTGGCTGTTCACTGCGAATTTCACCATTTTCAACGTAGAAGGGGTGAAATCTGCAGTGAAACTCCAGCAAAATTTGCATGTAACACGATTGACTTTTGCGGCGGTTTCAATGCGGAATTCACTCTTCTATATTGAAAAAGGTGTGAAGGTGTGTGTGTGTGTGTGTGTGTGTGTGAAGGTGTGTGTGTGTAGGTGTGTGTGTGTAGGTGTGTGTGTGTGTAGGTGTGTGTGTGTGTAGGTGTGTGTGTGTGTAGGTGTGTGTGTGTGTGTCCCCCAATTACCCCCAAAGTGTATTTGAAAAGGTCAACTTTCTGTTAATACAGAGATTAAAGCTTTATTTTTATTTTTTATAACAGGCGATTCAGTTACACTGGGGCAACAAGACGTCACTGTAATCACGGCCAGTAACTTTGCTTTTATGGCCAACATCAAAATATAATGGCACTGAATGATATAGTTAAAGGGTTATTCCCATCTTATAAAGTCTTGGCAGATCTCTAGGATATGCCATTACTTTATCATTAATGGGGCGCAGAACCTCACCAATCCTGAGACCGAAAGGGCCGCATCGCTGATTTAACGCTGCGTCTCCTACTAAGTTTTACCTGCACTGCGGAGCTCCCGGCCATACAAGGAACTGCACCTGGCCCCATTAACTTGAAGTTCAGTTCTCTGAACTGCGGGTGGCCGTGGCACCGCTGTGCAGTCAAAAAGAGTGAAGGGGCCACACAGCCAAATCAGCGCTGCAACACTTTCATTCTCAGGATCGTGGGGTTTCAGAGGTCAGATCCCCATGATCATCAAGTCATGGCTTATTGCGATGATATTCCATCACTTTATAAAATAGGAATACCCCTCTAAACCTAATATACCACATTAACTGGAGCTGCGACTGCTGCATGCAAACAAGGACGTTTCATAGAAAAGAACAAATTTATTTATTGCTACTTTTTGGAGGCACACAGCACAGGGTATACACTGGAGGGTCAAGGCAGGTACGAGTAAAAGGCCAATACTGGATTGTGTGATTTTGCATCCCACAGGATATATGCATATGTTTGTATTAAGTCATGGAGCATTTACATGGCATCTAACAAACCTAGATTATATTTACCCTGACAGATTATCCTCATTTAAAATAGGAGTGATTTATAGGTCGACTTCGGATTACACTTCGCATTAAACTTAGTCTGTGTAAAAGTAAACTAGACATTTGCACTAATCCTTCGTTTTAAAAGTATCATGTGACCTCTGGCAAATGTCTTTATGGGGCAGAAGACCGCATCATTTCATCCCCAACAAAACTGCCTTAAAAGAAGTAAAAATACAACATCCATTCTAAAAAAGGGAAAAAGTCAGGTTTCTTTTTATGTGTACAGACACACACACACACACACACACACACACACACACACACACTATGATTGTCCCTATCGTAAGTCATTGAGGTCCTTTGGGCACAGTTGATATCCATTGTACGATGGATCTGGCAATGCATTGTGGTTGCCGTTATAACAGATCAGTCCTAACAGAATACCAGGTAAACACAATGCATTGGTGGTGGGCCACATGACTAACGCCACATATAGTCCATTAATTTAGTTTTTAACACAGAAGCAACCACCGCATCCTTAGAAGAAAGATATAGGAGCAGAATTTAATACATGTATGTGGTTAGAAAACATTAAAAACTAACAAAAAAGTAAATTACGTTGCCAAACCAGAGACTTCTGATTATTTCACAAGTCCATTTACATGAACAGATATTTGTATTTGTGATCTTCAATACAATTGCTGTAAATTGAGGAGCGATTATAGACAAGTATTTACACCCAACGTTAGCGTCTCAAATCGTAAATTTTTTTATTGGTTGCCTATTTAACAATGTCACATGCCTGCTATGAAACGCTTCCGGCTTACATACCACAATGTCTGAACAACATACAATTATTTTTATCTTGGCGTAAATTATTATTTGTATGATCAAAAAGTGTTTCATCAGTAGTCGTTCAGTCGCTACACGATCGCGTTGGAAAATTATCATCGATTATCTGTTCGTAGAAAAAAGTTGGAGCATTACAGAATGATCATTATACAAATGGGTTCAATAAATACATACCTGTAAATAAAGACTCATTTGCCAAAAGCGTACAACTAACGCACTTCAATAAATTATAAATAAATTATAAATGGCACATGGTAGGCGATTATAGAATTTGCATTGGGGCCCGGGAGCTTCAAGTTACGCCTCTGGCAAGGGAAGTATATGCCTGAAAGTTTAGAGGCATTCCAGCCAATAAACTTTATAAAACGGGGCACCCCAGAAGTGGCAAATGAGGCCCAACACCGATAAATATAAGACTATTATTCACCTAGGAAGAAAAGAATGGGAAACTGGGTATTACGAACACGAAAAACAACAACAGGGGATATAAGTGGACAGAAATCTGAATTTCAGCAACCAGTGCCATGTAGCTGCTGGTAAAGCAAAAAAGGAACATAATTTTACCTCTATACAAATCAGTAGTAAAAAAATAAAAAAATATATTATTATATATATATATATATATATATATATATCCATATCCATATCCTACTGGCTGTAACGAAGCAACCTCTCCAGCACTGTAGGAAATAGGACAAATATTGCATAGGAATTCAGTTAGAGTGGGTGCGGATGATGAGTAGTTAAAGATTGTAGACAAACTACTTATATAGCAGCACACAAAATAATAACCTAGGGTAGCTCTAGACAAAGTGCGTTCTCCAATAGTGGATACACCCATTGATAAGTCTTGATATGCTAAAACACACTGAAATAACCTATGCATGTCACATTTGAAGGGCGTGCTTATACACCCAGATTCTCTACTTTTACAGCCATCTTACCAGGGACCTCAAAGAGTCAATATTATCATTACATTCAGTCGTGCCAAAGGTATGAAGTACAGCATTACCTGTAGCCAAGCCCTCAAAAATGACACGGGACACTTAAAGTGTAGCTAAACGTTTGGCAAACTTCTGACATGTCATAGTGAGGGGGTCCGAGCACGGAGACCCCCACCAATCGCTAGATAGAAGCAGCTGAAGCACTCGTGTGAGCGCTTAGCCGTTTCGTGTCGGTTTGGCTTTTTCCGGAAAGCCGATGTATCGGAGTACGGGCTCATAGACTTTCTATCGAGTCCATACACGATACATTTATTTCCGGAAAAAGCCAAACAGACACGAAGCAGCTGAGCGCTCACACGAGCGCTTCAGCTGCTTCATTCTAGCTATTGGTGAGGGTCTCAGCACTCGGACCCCCACCAATCCAAACTTCTGACATGTCACTATGACCTGTCAGAAGTTTGTCGAACGTTTAGCTACACTTTAATGGCTTTAATAACGTAAAATAATAGCAATCAAGTCATAAATGCGATGCCTTCATTTACATATTAGCATGATATTGCTGTGGATTTACAATAGCATTCCATGAGACATTACAACAGCTATCAGGGCCGGCGTCAGCACCCAGCGAACACGAGGGAGGCTGTGCGGTACTATCTACAGAGGGCACTAAATTTATGGGGGTACAAACTGGGGGCCTAATTTCTATATGGGGGCATAAACAGGGCCTAACGTTTATATGGGGGCACAAAGTGACTTTTTCTGCCATTTTACTGCCGCCGTGAGTTCCTACACATTTTTTTTCCATGCTGAAAGTGGCATAGGGTATAAATATCAATACTTACATTACCTGAAACAGGAGACCGTGCAAATATTTATACAGGAAATAAGATGGCCTGAACTGCATTAAAATGTATTAGTAGGCAAGAAGTTAAGGTACTCACAACTATGTAAAAGCATTTAGCTGAACATTTGGGAGGACTGCTCTCAGCCAATGAGGATTGCGGAGAAAACTCCAGGCAATGATGACTGGCTGAGTACAGCTCTTAAAGCGTTCAACTTTTTATTTTCTAGCAGCACGTGGAGGGCCAGCATCAGCACCCGGTGAACCTGGGCAAGTGTTTGGGCCCACTACCCTTGGGGGGCCCACTCGGCCACCGGTTGCTGACGCTGCAGTCATGGCTCCTCCAGGAGTGGAATCCCCGGCCAGAGCGTTGCCGGTGCTCTGGGCGGGGACTCCACTCCTAGAGGGAGTCCCTGACATCACTGTCCACATATGGACAGTGACATCAGGGACTCCTCCAGGAGAGGATTCCCCGGCCAGAGTTTTGCCAATGCTCTGGCTGGGGATTCCACTACTAGAGGGATCCCCAAAGGGCTGTGTGGCAGTAGCTGGGAGGGGGGCTGTGGCACTACCAAGAACAGGGGCTGTGTGGCACTACCAGGGAGCTGAACCGAGTGGCACTAGCTGGGAGATGTAGCTGCGTGGCAGTACCTATGAGGGGGGCTGTGTGGCACAATCTACAGGGGACACTGTGGCACTATATACAGAGGGCACTAAATTTATTGGGGTACAAACTGGGGGCCTAACTTCTATATGGGGGCACAAAGTGAAGTTTTCTGCCACCGTGAGTTCCCCCGCAAAAGGGGCCCACTAAGTCTGTGCAGCCCAAAGGCCCACATAAGTCAGGAGCTGGCCCTGAGCACGTGTAATATAAATCTATTTTGTAATATACTTTATTAATGAATTTGGGCTCCTTTTTGTGTTATACATGTTTGAAACAGCCACTCACACTTTGACCACATTTTAATTCTTGTATTTTTGCTGTTCACTAGCAGAAATCCGTACACCGTTCGAATGTACTCGGTGTACAGACTCTGCTTCCTGTGTGTACAGGTGGACGGAGGCCCCATCATGTCAGATGTGCGCGCCCCCATCGTGACGTCCGGAAGGTCTCTGCCTCCAAGTACTATACAGTTCTCTATAGAGTAGCAGGCAGCAGCAGAGCGTAGGGAAGAGAATGTGATGCGCTCTACTGCTGCCACTACGCCCCCATCATCTGCCTCCATGTACCTTCTATATACACTACGGAACCGGCAGCAGCAGAGCACAGGGAAGAGAATGTGATGCGCTCTACTGCTGCCACTACGCCCCCATCATCTGCCTCCATGTACCTTCTATATACACTACGGAACCGGCGGCAGCAGCAGAGCACAGGGAAGAGAATGTGATGCGCTCTACTGCTGCCACTACGCCCCCATCATCTGCCTCCATGTACCTTCTATATACACTACGGAACCGGCAGCAGCAGAGCACAGAGAAGAGAATGTGATGCGCTCTACTGCTGCCACTACGCCCCCATCATCTGCCTCCATGTACCTTCTATATACACTACGGAACCGGCAGCAGCAGAGCACAGGGAAGAGAATGTGATGCGCTCTACTGCTGCCACTACGCCCCCATCATCTGCCTCCATGTACCTTCTATATACACTACGGAACCGGCAGCAGCAGAGCACAGAGAAGAGAATGTGATGCGCTCTACTGCTGCCACTACGCCCCCATCATATGCCTCCGTGTACCTTCTATATACACTACGGAACCGGCAGCAGCAGAGCACAGAGAAGAGAAGTAATTCCTTAGTGTTTAACAGGCGCTTCAGTAGAATAAGAACAGGTCTGGTGCCACCTCCCTGTACCCTTGCTAGACCTGCACTTCTCCTGCTGAAGCGCCTGTCAGAAACTACGGAACGGACAGCAGCAGAGCGCATTACATGGTAACACAAACCCCAACACAAAAACAACATAACATAAATAAAAACACAGACCACTTTTACTTTGGAAAATATAGGCCGTGATGTTTAAGGGTTACCCAAGAATAAATAATTAAATACCACATAACCATAAAATTATTGAAAATTAATCAATCATCATAAAAATATTTAACCAAGTCCCCCCAGCATTAGCGGGGAGACTAACCCCCACTAGTAAACATCGCGACAAGGAATGATCTTTATCAAAGAAGAGGGGAGGGTGGGCGGGCTTTCCTTCAAAATCTTCTTCAAATGGCCCCGACTGTCACTGAACACTGTAATATAAAGGGGAAATCTTCCCGCCGTTTTCACTCAATAACCAATCAGGAGAAAGCGCGGGCTTTACCAGTTCCAGCTGGAAGATTCCAGCACCTGCTCGTATGTTCCATAGAGCTGATTGACAGTTGACCCCAGCAGGTAAGTACCAACTGTAAATAATAACAAGGGGAGGAAGGAAGAAACCAAACAAAACCAAACAACCTCTTTTAACTTAAATTAAAATCTGTGTGGGGCTGTGATACCATGTGTCCCCCAAGCTACTTGCATGGGGGGCCCTGACATTCTCTTCCTTGCGCTCTGCTTCTATCCGGTCCATAGTGTACATATGTAGGTACATGGAGGCAGATGATGGGGGCTTAGTGGCAGCAGCAGAGCGCATCACATTATTTTCCCTGTGCTCTACTGCTACCGGTTCCATAGTGTATATAGAATGAATTAGAATATCATCAAGAAGTTAATTTATTTCAGTAATTCAATTCAAAAAGTGAAACTCTTATATTATAGATTCATTACACACAGAGTGATCCATTTCCAGCATTTTCTTTTAATGTTGAAGATTATGGCTAACAGTTAATGAAAACCCAAAATTTAGTCTCTCAGAAAATTAGAATATTATAGAAGCCCAATTTCACAAATGCTTTTTAATACCGAAACGTTGGCCTACTGAAAAGTATGTACAGTATATGAACGCAATCAGGGGCGTCGCTAGTACCGGGCCTCCGGGGCCCAAGCCCTGGATCCCCGGCGACTGCCACATTCGGATTGGTCAGCGTCATACACTTCTCTTTACAACGCCCACTTGGTCAAAAGTAAAAAAAAAAAAAAAAATGGGCATTTATAATAAATTAGCATAATTGTCTAAAATAAATGTTTTTTAAAAAAAAAAAAAAACACACAAAACTTATCTAAATTATAGCGCCTATCAGATTAGGTAGGAGATAGGGCACTTATAATGTGGTGACAGAGCCTCTTTAAAGAGGCTCTGTCACCAGATTTTGCAACCCCTATCTGCTATTGCAGCAGATAGGCGCTGCAATGTAGATTACAGTAACGTTTTTATTTTTAAAAAACGAGCATTTTTGGCCAAGTTATGACCATTTTTGTATTTATGCAAATGAGGCTTGCAAAAGTACAACTGGGCGTGTTGAAAAGTAAAAGTACAACTGGGCGTGTATTATGTGCGTACATCGGGGCGTTTTTACTACTTTTACTAGCTGGGCGTTCTGATGAGAAGTATCATCCACTTCTCTTCAGAACGCCCAGCTTCTGGCAGTGCAGACACAGCCGTGCTCGAGAGATCACGCTGTGACGTCACTTCCCCAGGTCCTGCATCGTGTCAGACGAGCGAGGACACATCGGCACCAGAGGCTACAGATGATTCTGCAGCAGCATCGGCGTTTGCAGGTAAATCGATGTAGCTACTTACCTGCAAACGCTGATGCTGCTGCAGAATCAACTGTAGCCTCTGGTGCCGATGTGGCCGACACGATGCAGGACCTGTGAGTGACGTCACAGATCTGCACTGCCAGAAGCTGGGCGTTCTGAAGAGAAGTGGATGATACTTCGTCAGAACGCCCAGCTAGTAAAAGAAGTAAAAACGCCCCGATGTACGCACATAATACGCGCCCAGTTGTACTTTTACTTTTCAACACGCCCAGTTGTACTTTTGCAAGCCTCATTTGCATAAATACAAAAATGGCCATAACGGCCCGGCACGGATGCAAAACTTTATGCAAACCGGCCGGGCAAAATGGCCGATTTTACCGGCCGGCACTCGGGAACGACCCGTTCGTGTGAATCCCGCCTTAGAATGTCACTATTAAATATTACATATCTGAAATGCACGTCAAGATCTTTGAAACCAGTTCCTGAATGTTGTTTGGTTGCATAACTGGGTAATGTGAAAGTTTACATGAAGAGGACAATATCAAGTATCAAGTTTTATCAACTATTTTTATTCCCCATTTCCCCGTAGGCCCCATGCACACGACCGTAAAAATTCCCGTAATTACGGGCCCATAGACTTCTATTGGTCCCGTATGCTTACGGGAAGGTGCCCATGCCGTTGAAAAAGATAGAACATGTCCTATTTCAGGCCGTAATTACGGCACGGGCAGCCCATAGAAGTCTATGGGGCTCCCGTAATTACAGGTAGCTACGTGTGTGCACCCGTAATTACGGGAGCATTGCTAGACGACGTCCGTAAATAGTCACTGTCCAGGGTGTTGAAAGAGTTAAACGATCGGCAGTAACTGTTTCAGCACCCTGGACAGTGACTACCGATCACAATATAGATAAAGCTGTAAAAAAAAAAAAAAAAAAAGAAGGACGTTCATGCTTACCCATAACTCCCTGCTTCTTCCTCCAGTCCGGCCTCCTGGGATGACGTTACAGCCCATGTGACTGCTCCAGCCAATCACAGGCCCATCACTGGCTGCAGCGGTCACATGGACTGCCGCGTCATCCAGGGAGGTCGGACTGGATGTCAAGAGAGGGACGCGTCACCAAGACAACGGCCGGGTAAGTATGAATTTCTTTTACTTTTATTACGGAAAGGGCTGCCCCTTCTCTCTATCCTGCACTGATAGAGAGAAGGGCTGCCGATTAGTGCAGTGCAATTTTGCAGCCAAAAACGTGCCCGTAAATACGGGTGGAATACGGGTCGAATACGTGTGACCAAGGACCCGTATTTACGGGTGGACAAAAATACGGTCGTGTGCATGAGGCCTTAGACTTCTGCTTTAAGCCAATGATATGAATGCTATAACCATATTTCTAAAGCCTTCAAATAGTCCCTAAACATCTGCTATTCGTGAAACTATGATCCAACAAGTTTTGATTTTTATCTATCAGAGCCTTTGTTTCTCTCAGAGATAAGCGACGCCAGAGGTCTGATAGCCTCTTATCTCCCCATACGGAGATAACACATGAACTGTATAGATCAGAGGCTTTAACAACCAGCTATAGAGCACGACCTTGTCTAGTCCAGCTGGAGACATGCAACATATCCATTTGGCATTCATTCTCCAAATATCGTTGATATTGAGGCAAGACCCTGCCGGTCAGGTCGCACATAGAGTATACAAGTGGCAACAAGGCTGGTATTTACTAGCAAACGTGACATATGTCCATTTAACCTAGATATAAAAACATTAGAAGTAACCCTCTGCTAGATACAAGGGGAGCAGTAGCCATCTAATTTTAGGAATTGACACCGACTGTATCGTCTTCCATCCAGCTCTCCCTAAAGATCATGTTCGCCAAACCTCCTGTCCAGCTCTAAAAATATCCAAGAAGAGGAATCTCAGAAAACAAAGTCTCCACATAATTCAGATTATCAGAACGTATATACACAGACAATACACACAGACCATCCATTATACAAAAAGTTACAACGTTACTATTCAACCTTTGTCTATGACCGATCACTCAGTGATAATATTTATACATGTTCTGACCTACTGTTTAGTATCAGCAAGTGCCTGGTAAGCAAACGCTGGGCACAGATATCTCTGTCCTTGGACACAGGAATGCGAGATGTTGTAGAATTTATACTTCTAAAGCATGGGAAGATATTACAAGGACAGAACGTTACAAGTTTAAAAGGTTCCTGAAACGTTTAAATAGTCAAAACTGTAAATATAAAACTTTGCAAGTAAAAGAATATTAGAAAAAAAAACAAAACTGATTCCTGGAGGCTAAAAACTCTTCCCTTGTAAGGGTCAGTTCACACGTTGCGTAAATACTGAGGATTTTCCGCAACGGAATTTCTTGCGGAAAATGCGCAGCAAATATAGTAGGAGCAGAGTGAAGGAGATAGAAAAAAATCTCACCCACACTCTGCGTAAATACGGAGCGGAAAAAATGCTTAGAAATTGACCTGTGGTGCGGAGTTTTAATCCGCAACATGTCAAAAGTATTTGCGTAAACGCTGCTTATTTGTTGCGGGTTTTCCCCACTGAATTCAGTGGGCAGGTAAAACCCACAACAAATATCGGTGGTTGCGTTATTTGCAGCAAACTCAGCCGTTAGGCTGTGTTCAAACGGGGCGGATAGGTGCGTAATAGCATGCAGCGTATACGACATGTGGATGTGTCATAAATGTCCTTCATGGGAAAACCGCTTTAACTGTCTCTCTCTTACAAGATGGGACTGGGTCAGGGTACCCCCATTCTGGAAATGGGTGCGGGTCCCACATCGATCACACATTTCTGGCTGTATTGGATGGATGTCCGTGTGTTGGATGGGAATACCCCTTTAACAACTTAATGACCAGGTCTAATTTGGCCTTAAAAAAAGGACCCGTCACTAGGTCACCAAATCAAAACTGCATATCGGACATGAATTCCACGGTCTTCCCGATTCCAGCATTTTGGTGTTTTTTTTTTTAGTTACAGGGTCTCCATTCTTGAGGTATGGCCCCCGTTGTTTTGGCACCCAATATGCAAGCTCAGTGTAGTTAGCCAACAGTTTGTGAACTAGTCAGTCATTCTCCCGATGTAGAGCCAACCTCACAGCCTCTGACACGGTCCATTCGAGCAAGGCAGCTTCAGACCAGCCAAGCCCAGCGTGATCTCACAAGAACAACCTAATCTCGTGAAACCACGCGGTGTGAAAACTTCAGAGCGGGTCAAAAGCTGCCTGGCGCTGATTGGTCAGCATCAAAGCCTGCGCTTGTTTTCTTCAGTACGAGATGTAGTTTCATTGGTACTATTTTGGGGTACATGGGACTTAACTTTTATTATTTATTTTTTAACTGAGCACTTTATTTTTTTTTTATATATACTTTAACTGGATAAAAAAAAAAATTTTTTAGTCCCACAAGGGGACTTCATATAGTGACCGCTGGTATAAAGTTTTGGTATACTCACTTTTACACTAACCGTAATGCTTTGGCGTACGGACAGGCAGTCTATTAGGTTGTGCCTCTGGCAGTCGGCATACCACGGTGCCTGCGCGATCACCATCACTTAGATGCACGTTGCGATGCGGGAAGGGAACCCTTCCTGTGACGTACATGTATTACGCTAATGCATCAAACACACACATCCCATTTAGGACAATACACCCATGTGCCCACAAAAGTACTAACATATATTGAAGAATGACGGCCTAGAAACAACAGCATGTGGAAAGTTTTAGGGTATCAAAAGGATTTTTTAAAACAATCCACAATTTATATAAGATTAGTTAGAAAATGGATTCTAGATTTTACATTCCTGACTATGTAACTAACATAAGCGGAGTAATAAAATGCTACATTAACCACTCAGATCATAGAAATGAGCTTTTATTAAACTAAGCAAATAGCACAGGTTCCGATCTGTGAATGCTGTTGGTACTCTGTTTTGTAAGACTTTTTGAACAAGCAGTTTCTGCGAGAAAAGCACATTATATACTCAAAGCCCTAAAATTGACCTCTGCTAGATAGTAGGCCCTCTGGTAATCTTTTACAACAGGTCAAGTCACACAGATTTATTTTACGAAAGGAGTTCACTTTCCACTTGATTCTTACTAGTAGTTGATTCTTACTTCGGCCTAGTTCTGGTTAATCATTCAGGTATAGCAGCCCACCGTACACAAATGCAGTGCATTGAAAAAGTACCCCCCCCCCCCCCCCCCCTTCCCAATATCTTTTATTTTTTGAATATTTGTCACACTTGAATGTTTCAGATCAAACTACTTTTAATATTAGACCAAGATAACCCAAGTAAATACAAAATGCTTATTTTAAAGAGAACCTCTCTACCCCAGACATGCGCAGCGGAGTGCACCATCTTATAGGCGCTGCTGCACAGACTATGGGACACTTTGAAATAGCGGTGTAGATTCCACGGTTCTGGAGCTTTCGATGCCCTGATTATTGGCGCCCGATACGTAAATTAGCCCCTGTACAATCAGTGGGGCGTTTCTGGACAGGGAAAGGGAAGGGGGTGCGATCGTCAAAGCTCTGACATTGTCCAATCAGCTGTGGACAGTGTCCGAGCTGCTTCTGCTGTGCGATTTCTCTCACGAGATCAGAGTCTTCTCATCACTTGCTGACAGTAGCAGGAGAGAGGAGGGGAGCGCGTGCATGCGTATGTATGTGCACAGCAGAGAGAGATCAAAGCAGAAGCCGCAGTGACACTGTCCACAGCTGATTGGACAGCTCTCACTCCCCACTGACTGTACAGGGGCTTTTACATATCGAGCGCCAATAATAACGGAAGCTATATCTACAGAACGGCGGAGGCTACACAGCCAACTCAAAGTGCCCCAGGGTCTTTGCAGCAATGCCTATAAGATGGTGCAAACAGCTGCATGTCTGGGGTAGTGACAGGTGCTCTTTAAGGACGAGTCCCCACGCTGCGGTGGAAACTGCACCTACATGCAATGGCCAATGGCAGAATGATTTAGCTAGAAATACCACAGTGTTACTGGCAAAGACGTGCAGGCATTGGCTACCACATGTGGGTGTGATTTCATCTGCATGCGGCCGCTGCAATGAGAGAATGCATCCTAAATTATTATTTTGTTTATTGAAGAAAGTGCTGTTCAGACCTACGTTGAAAAAGGAATTGCCCCGTTAGCTACTACATTAATTAGTTAACCAAATTCAGATGACGATTAAGTTCAATTTGTCTAGCCACACCCAGATATGAATACTGCCAGACCTGTTAAATATAAGCATCCCTTAAAATGAACCTGTCTGGCAATGTGGAGCAGCACATTAGGCCTAAAGAGATTCATACAAATGCCATTGAAATCTACCAGCCTGCCAAGGGCTACAAAACCATTGCTAAGGCTCTAGGACTCCAGTGATCCACAGTGAGAGCCATTATCCACAAATAGAGAAAACTTGGAACAGCGGTGAACCTTCCCATAAATAGCCAGAAAAACAAAATCCCCCCCCCCCCCCAAAAAAAAGGAGCGCATCAACGACATGTCCAGTTGGCCCCCAAAGAACCCAAGGCAAACATCTAAAAGCACTGGAGGTCTCAATTGCCTCAGTTTAGGTCAAGGTATACTATTCCACAATAAGAAAAGCTCTGGGCAAAAATCAGCATTCTTGGGAGAGTTACAAGGCACAAACCACTGCGGACCAAAAAGGACCACAAAGACTTAGAGGCTCTGTCACCAGATTTTCAAACCCCTATTGCAGCAGATCGGCGCTGCAATGTAGAGAACAGTAACGTTGTTTTTTTTTCAAAAACGAGCATTTTTGGTTAAGTTATGACCATTTTTATATTTATGCAAATGAGCCTAAGTCCAACTGGGCGTGTATTGTGTGTGTACATCTGGGTGTGTTTACTTGTTTTACTAGCTGGGCGTTGTGAATAGAAGTGTATGATGCTGACGAATCAGCATCATCCACTTATCTTCGTTACCTCCCAGCTTCTGGCAGTGCACAGACACACAGCGTGTGCTCGCGAGATCACGCTGTGACGTCACTCACTTCCTCCCACAGGAACTTCATCGCGTCGGACGCTGTGTGTCTGTGAACGGCCAGAAGCTGGGTGGTAACGAAGAGAAGTGGATGATGCTGATTCGTCAGCATCATACACTTCCATTCACAACGCCCAGCTAGTAAAACAAGTAAACACACCCAGATGTACATACACAATACACGCCCAGTTGTACTTAAGAAAGGCTCATTTGCATAAATATAAAAATGGTCATAACTTGGCCAAAAATGCTCGTTTTTGAAAAAAAAAAAACTTTACTGTTATCTACATTGCAGCGCCGATCTGCTGCAATAGGAGATAGGGGTTGCAAAATCTGGTGACAGAGCCTCTTTAAGGATAATATTCTGTGGAGTGGCGAGTCAAAGATAGAACTTCTTGTAAGGCCTCTTTCACACAGCAGTATTTTCATCAGTATTTTGCAGCCAAAACCTCTTCCATGTTTTGGACTCACTCCTGGTTTTGGCTTACACACATTGAAGAAAAATACGGACCAAAACACTGCCATGTGAAAGTGGCCGAAAACATGGGTCACTTTATATCTGGCGTAAAGCGAACACCGCATTCCACCATAAGTACATACAACAGTCAAACTTGCTGGTAGTGGTAGTGTGATGGTCCGGAGATGCTTTGTTTCTGCAGAACTTGGACGACTTGTCATAATTGATGGTACCATGAATTCTACTCTCTATCAGAAAAGTCTGAAGGAGAATGTCCACCCGTCAGTTCATGACCTAAAGCTCGAGTGCAGTTGGGTTATGCAGCAGAACAATGACCGAAGCACACAAGCAAGTCCACCTCTGAATGGCTCAATAGAAATAAAATTAGGTAAAAGTACAAATCCGAAATTAAAACCCATTGAGAGGCTGTGGCAGGACCTAAAACGGGCAATTCATGCTCGAAAACCCTCCAATGTATCTGAATTAAAAACAATTCTACAAAGAAAAGTGGAACAAAATTCCTCCACAGCGGAAAAACTCATTGCAAGTTATCGCAAACATTTGATTAAAGTCTTTGCTACTAAGGATGGTACAACCAGTTGGTTTAGGGGGTGACGGGTCAATTACTATTTCACATGAGTGATATAGGTTTTGAATACATTTTTAGCCTCAATAAATGGAATGAGAATTTAAAAGCTGCATTTTCTGCTTACTCGTGTTGCCTTTATCCTATTAAAATTAGAATGATCTGAAAAATTTGGATCTAAAATTTTTTAAATATGACAAGTTTGCTAAAAATAGAAGATATTGGGGGAGGGGCAAATACGCTCTCTCAGCACTATGTCCAGTAAGACCTGGAAAGAGAAGGGCACTACGTCATGGCTTTGATTGTTCAACATAGGCAAGCAGATGGGGATTAATGGGTTGATATTTTGACAACTTTCAAACATGAAAAAAAAAATAAAAAATAAAAATACAGAAAAAAAAATTAAATAAAATGGACAACGAGTAACTATACAGAACAAAAATTGTTACAATACAAAACAAGAGAAAACAAAAACTATTTGTATTACGGAACCAGATTTTCATACGCAATCACTGCGATTGCGCCGCAAAACTTTGCTATCTGTTGTGGATTTTGCATCCCCATTGATGTCAATGGAGAAAACCTGCAACAGAAAAGCAACGAAAACGCAGCATAAATTGACATGCTGCACCGCAGGTTAATTTATTAACGTTTTCGCTGCCTTTTTTCCCGCAGTGTGGACATGAGCTTTTGACAACCTCATCCACTTTGTTGCTACTGTAAATGCTGCGGAATTTCCACACAGAAATCTGCAGTGTTTACGCTACGTGGGCCTAACACTACAGCTAGAGATTAAACTTGGTCAGGCGATCCCAATCATAAGCGGATATGAAAATCTTCCTGAAGAGAGAGTGGGTAAAGAAAAAATAAAAGTATTAAATACTACACAGAAAATATTATTATATAGCTGGAATCACTATTATACGTGCACATATGCGCCAGAGGCTCCAAGAGTTTCTGTAAAACTTCACAAGAAAAATAGTGCACGCACTTTTTCCTGTCAAACGAACAGACACCACACCGGAACCAGACGGTCGACATAGTCAGGCCCCATGCACACGACCGTAGATTTCGTCCGTAATTACAGACCCATTCATTTCTATGGCCGACGGACACCTTCCCGTATATCTACAGGAAGGCGTCCATGCCATATACATGTTCTATTTTTTGCTGCTCCCATACTATACATGGGAGCACGGCCTGCGAATACGGGCGGCTGTCCGCGGCCAGCCGTGCCTGTAACCACTGACATGGATAACGGGCACAGTCGTGTGCATGGGGCCTTAAGTCAATGGTATCCGTTGGGTGCTGGTGGTATCTGTCATACAACAGATTCAGCAGCGCTTCGTGGTTTCCGTTATGAAAAGAAGCCACAACGCAAGTGAGAACTTAGCCTTAGATTTCTCACTTTTAGAGCAAATTATAATCGTAAATACACTTCGTCAGATCGACAGCATTGTAACTGCACCGAGGTGGTCACTATGGGCTATGACTGCTAAATGCTTTCACAACAAGTTGTGATGAATGCTCAAGTGGTCTCAGAGATCACAGCGCACCCAAGTGTGAACACTTCATGAAACAATTACTTATCACTCAACACTCGCAACCACTGCCAAGACTTCACGATCTGCACAATCCCCACTAACTATGAAGATATCCCAGTGGGATGACTCATCCAGCAAGAGCCAGAAACTCACAGGAGCCGGCTCGTTCATAAACACATAGGTTGTCATGATCAGAAATTAGGTTAGAATGCAGTAATAATACATGACCGTTGTGCCACTCGGGCCGTTTTTAACGGCATCTGAGTGGCACCCGATAGTCTTCATGTACCCATTCACTTTAGCGGGTAAATTGGGACCGTGAAAAATGATCAGAGTCTCCGATCCGAGTGAAGATAGGGCATGTTCTATGTTTCCTCGGATCACTGACGGGACTCGGCCGGCGCATACGGTCGTGTGCATGAGGCGTAAGAATGCTATGTATTTGTTGTGTATGATCGTAAACGTATTGGCACAGACAACACAAACATCTATAAGTTCTCAATTACTTTTACAAGCCAGATAACTGGTTGATCAAACAAAGGTTAATCTATATCAAAAAGAAAACGACCTACCATGCTTTAATCCTGCAAAACAGGTCTACTGATAAAGTGAAAGGTTCATGGCTACAAGCATACCTCCCAACTATCAAGTACTACAAAGAGGGACAATTTGTTTTCTTTTAAGCCACGCCTCTAATCCCACCCATACACACCCGATTCAGCTTACACAGTATCACTCTCCCAAATAGCTGCCCCTACACATTATAATGCCCTCTAGCTGCCACCATACAGTATAATGCCCCATAGATGCACCCATACAGTATAAAGCCAACACAGATGGCCCCATACAGTATAAAGCCCACACATTCTCCCATGCAGTATAATGCCCATACAGATGCTCCCATGCAGTATAATGGCCAAACAAATTTCCCCATACAGCATAACACCCCCATACAGCATAATGCCCCCATAGCTGCCCCTAGTTCCAGTGCCCTTGTAGATAGACAGTGCCCATGTAGGTAGTGCCACAGTATATTGCCCTCTTGCTGCCACCATACAGTATAATGCCCCCATACAGTATAAGGCCAACACAAATGCCCCCATACAGTATAATGCCCACATAGATTCTCACATGCTGAATAATGCACACAACAGAGGCCCACATGCAGTATAATGCCCAAACAAATTCCCCCATACAACATAATGCCACATAGCTGCCCCATGCAGCATAATGCCCCATAGCTGCCCCATGCAGCATAATGCCCCCATAGCTGCCCCATGCAGCATAACGCCCCCATAGCTGCCCCATGCAGCATAACGCCCCCATAGCTGCCCCATGCAGCATAACGCCCCCATAGCTGCCCCATGCAGCATAACGCCCCCATAGCTGCCCCATGCAGCATAACGCCCCCATAGCTGTGTGACGACATGGGTATTTGAGCCCTATGTGAGGTTTGCAGATTTCTATTATACACATACAGCTTGTTTGATTTAGTGACCCGCTTTGCTGCTATATATACAGCATTTTTGTGTATTTGTTATTTTCTGAATAGCCTGTTTTCCACGTCAGTGTATTTTAATTGTTTGTTTCATTTTAGGTCCTGATGGCCAATGTGTTTTTAGGATTTATTGTAATAAAGGATTCATAGATTTTTGCAGATACAATTTGTATTTTGGTGTTATTCTTCCCTCAGTGGAGGTGTGATATGTCCTCACATTCAGTTATGGGTATTCTAGAGACTCACAGTCAGACTGGCTGCCGCATGCAGTGTGCACTGGGAGTGACTGAGACTCACCAGTCACAGCCCCGCTTGCAGCCCCACGCTAATTAAGCAAAGGAAAGCTACAAGCGGGGCTGTGACTGGTGAGTCGGACTCTCACTCCACCCGCAAAGTAGCACTGTGCCTGGGGAGCCCTCGGCGAGCGCAGGAGCTCCTTCTGCTCCTCCGCTATGAACCAATTCTGAAGCAGGAAGCTGATGGTTCCCGGTTTCAGAATTATTTTGACAGCGGGACATGGAATCCGGGACGGTTGGGAGGTATGATATATATATATATATATATATATATATATATATATATATAATCTATTTATTTTTTTTTATAGCTCGTTTGCTCCTTTCACAAGAAGCTAGTACAGAGACAAGCGCTCGTTACTACGAGCGCTCGTCCCCAAACATTTCTATCATGTCGGCAGTACATCTCCCTGTGCACCTTCATTTTAGAGATGGTGGGGGTCTTAGCACCCGGATCCCCACCGATTAAAAATTCTGATAGTAATACCGCCAGATAAAAATCTGTAACATTAAACAGGTACATCCACACAGGATGGAAAATTCCGCCGGAAATACGCATGCAAAATTCGCTACGCATATTTTGCTGCTGCTGCTCTTATTTAAAAAAAAAAAAAAAAAAAAAAAAAGGAGTGAAATCCGGAGTGAGACTACGCAGCATATATTTATATGCTGCAGGGAAAAAGAAATCTGCACTGCAGATCAATTTATGTGCAGAAACTATCAGCAGCGCGTGGATGAGATTTGTTAAAAACACATCCCACTTTGCGACTACTGAAATACG
This sequence comes from Rhinoderma darwinii, assembly GCF_050947455.1. NCBI lineage: Eukaryota > Metazoa > Chordata > Amphibia > Anura > Rhinodermatidae > Rhinoderma > Rhinoderma darwinii. Next base: position 479,436,082 of record NC_134687.1, read on the forward strand.
CTGCAGATTTCACGCACGCGAATCTGGACGAAAAAGCTGCAGCGTATTCGCAACGTTTCAACATACCGTTACAGGCACAGAAATAAATAAATACTATCAGGGTAAGAAAGAAACCTCTGCAAACATATCGATAATCTGATTGATGGAAGACAATAAAATGAAGTTACAAGACACGTAACCAGAAAACAAAGTCCCAATAATATAGAAATTGTGCATCCTTAGTAAAAATAATAAGAGCCGTGTTCCAGTCAAGAGGTCAGTAGTTACAACCCAGTACACACCTGACTCAGCAGACCTCAATAGGCCCTATGTTCCCCCACAAAATTGCTGAGTGGGTCTCATGTGATAGACACACAAAGCACCTGTTAACAGTGCGTAAAACGTTTAGGAATGCTTCAGTTAACTCTTGACAGCTACAAACCAGCGGTATTTTGGTATGTAGGATGCACGTATGTGAGGTGTAGACACAAGTTTAACGTGTGTCACGGAGATTACTGTGCAAAGTTTTCAAAAGATCTCCTTCATAAGTCTTTGTCTACCACCTTTCTAGATACCATATTCGGGCATGTGGAAATCAGAGTGGGATCCCCTTCCAATAGGGACACCCCCTCTATGAGACAGAGCAGGTGACGCTACCGAGCAAAGAAAAGTTGTCCACAGTGGCCGCATGGAGCTTCCCTTGGAGATAACAGATGATCATTGGGGGGGGGGGGGGTTTAAAGAGGATCTGTCACCAGTTTATTAATTCCCTATCTCCTGCCTAATCTAACAGACACTATGATGCTGATAACTAAAGTTTATTTGTAAAGATGGGAGTTATTTAGAAAAATGCTCATATTTGGCAAGTATAGCCAAATTAGCATTACTCTTTTCACGCTGTGCGGTGTAACGTTTTCTGTATGGCCCCTTCCCTGCCCAGCAACACAGTGTGATCATATAGTACAGTTTACATTCCGGACTGTATTTTCAACTGGTGATATATCTGGTTGTTCGAACTGCGATACTGGTGTCATATGAAAGATTAGAATCTCATAACACCAGAACCGCTGTTCTAGGTCATCCACAGCCAGAGATATGGCTGTTAGAAGTGATCCCCCTTCCCTCCAGCCTCAGTCTCTTGCACTGTGTGAAGCAGCTTCATGCTGATAGGCCAGCGTCAGAGGCTGTGAGGAGGCTCCACCTCAGGAGAATCACTGGTGTTACCTCCCAGATGTCTAATGAACCTTTATTTTCATATTTAGAAAAAAGGTCATAACTTTTAAAATAATAAATGTTTTGGGACACAATTTTCACTAGTATTATCAGTGTGACAGCGCCTATTAGATTAGCTAGGAGAAAGGGCATTCCTAAACTAGTAACAGATCCTCATTAAGAAGCCAGAGCCATGGAAATCAGCTGATATTGAAGCGGCTTTACATGAAGACACTATTCACACTTTCAGGATTTCACAGATTTCGATAACAAAATCCACATCTAATCCGAACACAAGCTTCATCCAATTCATGAGTGGGGTTAGCGCAACCCCACGTACACGCTGTGTAAGATTTCTGCTCACCGCGTTGAAATAAAAATAGGATAGTGTGTGTGTGTGTGTGTGTGTGTGTTCCAGAAAAGACATTGCGATTGCGCACAGATACAAGTTGGGTGGGTCAAGGAGGTAGGAAGGAGTAAAATTCCAAGTAAGAAGTATAGTTTGTATAACTGTATAATATAATTTCAACCTAGGAAAAATATATATCCGTGAATATAAGCCCCTGTATCTTTTAAACATGGCAGATTTGCTGTTCAGAAGGCCGATTTATCATCATCATCACTCAGCTTTCCAAAAATCAGATATAACTAAGAAACCAAGCAGAGGTTGTCCCATTCCATAGGCAAAGTTGTCCCGTACTATACTGTAGGATCTGTGGCAGAAATCCAAGGCTCGTCTCCGATTACTGCCGCAGATGTGCAGTTTGATGTGCCGCGAATCCATCTCATTCAATGGGGCTGATCCGAATGTCTATATCCGCCAGCTTGTCTGTGGAGAATCGGTAGCATGCTACTTTTTCTCTTTGAGATAGTGTGTGTGTGTATGTATGTGTGTAGATCACGCTGTGACGTCACTCACAGGTCCTGCATCGTGTCAGACGAGCGAGGACACATCGGCACCAGAGGCTACAGATGATTCTGCAGCAGCATCGGCGTTAGCAGGTAAATCGATGTAGCTACTTACCTGCAAACGCTGATGCTGCTGCAGAATCATCTGTAGCCTCTGGTGCCGACACGATGCAGGACCTGTGAGTGACGTCACAGATCTGCACTGCCAGAAGCTGGGCGTTCTGAAGAGAAGAGGATGTTACTTCTCATCAGAACGCCCAGCTAGTAAAAGTATTAAAAACGCCCCGATGTACGCACATAATACACGCCCACTTGGACTTTTACTTTTCAACACGCCCAGTTGTACTTTTGCAAGCCTCATTTGCATAAATACGAAAATGGTCATAACTTGGCCAAAAATGCTCGTTTTTTAAAAATAAAAACGTTACTGTAATCTACATTGCAGCGCCTATCTGCTGCAATAGCAGATAGGGGTTGCAAAATCTGGTGACAGAGCCTCTTTAACAGTTATGGGGTTTAGGATGATCTAATCATTTGTATAGCATTTACCACATCTGTATACATACAGTGATGGGGCGTTTCAGTAATTAGTATAAACATGGTCACAAATCTGTCAACAAACTTTGCATAAATCAAAGCGAGCAGAACGTTGTAATAGATTTAGAGAAAAATTCCTGTCTCCACTTATCAGACTCCCTTATCATTCACTGCTAAAAACACTTCTTGAGACAAGACAGATCATCAGCTCACATGGATCAGATTACAGCCACCTATAGAAGTCCATGGAGAGGAGGGGGAGCTGCTGGAGGGAGAGCGAGAGACAGACAGAGATGCTGCAGCATCTAGTAAGTGTTCTCTCTCACCCCAGTGCTGGATTCACAGTGACACTGCTCATTACGGTTGTGTTACATCCTCCATGTAGCTGCTGCTACCGAGGGGGTGTTACAGAGAGACAGGGAGCAGGATGTTCTATTCTATATGTGTGCAGTCTATAGGAGACATCATAACAGCTAGTCTCTGCTCTCTCTAGAGAGGAGTTCAGGGACAACTGAGAATGAGGGTATGTCCACACAGTTAATAAAATACGGAGCGGTTTTCAAGTGAAAACAGGTCCCGATTTTCAGCCATTTTTTAATCAAACTAGCGTTTTTCGAGCTGTTTTTCTATTGAGTCAATGAAAAACGGCTCAAGAAGTGACATGAACGCCGTATTTCCCATTGAAATCAATGGGCAGATGTTTGTAGGAGTTCTGCTTCTGATTTTTTTAGCCATTTTTCAGGACATTAACAGCCCGAAAAACGGCTGAAATTAGCCTGTGTGAACATACCCTTAGAGATAGAGCATGCAGAGGAAAAAACTGCTGAAAAATTCTACATACAAGTCATATATTGGCCAGAAAGTGTTATTCCTCATGTACACATAGGAGGTTCTACTGGTATATTTACGTCAGAGGTCTTTAATCTCAGTTTTTGCCATGATTTTCGTAATTTCACGAAACTTTTTTTTTTTTGCAATCGCACAAAACACATCAAACATGCGGATTGCGAATAATTGTACAAGGAGTATCTTGTCTCAATTAGACTTTGTTTGGTCATTTTTATGTAATTATTACTAATAGATGTGAACAGACTTTATCAAATAACACGCAAATTGTAGCATGTGAACCAAGGCCAATAGTCGTGAGCCAGCGCAGCTGCTTTTTCCTAAGCAGGAGAACTTCATGTAACAAACATCTACTTCACTAGCTAGTTGATTGCCTAGAAATATTTTTCTCTCTTGCAGCGAGTTACTGTAGCATTGTCCAAGTGCCCAGAAAAGACTGATAGATGATGGAAAAGCTTGCGCAATCTAAAAAAAAAAAAAAAGCAAGACAATTCTGCAAAACTGGCTTCCTGAGAAGGTCACGACCTAAAAAAGCAGGGAGGGAAATGCGGCCGACCGGCAAGCCACAAGGGGCAACACCATGCACAGCGTCTCCCCTGGGGGGAGGATTTATACAGCTACAGATATGAGAAAAGCTATTTAATAGGAGAGCCGGAGGGACAGAACACTAATCCCTAAAGACATGCCTGGCACACGCTGCCGGTTTGTGCTAAACCCACGGAAAGAAACTCGCCGCTTAATACAGCGGTCATTAGGCACTTTAAGGCTACATTCACACGAGCGTATCAGATTCACACGCATGAATCTGGTGCGTTACGCAGGAGTGTGCTTTGCGAGGGGCACGTGTTATTCTCGTACTCGCAAAGCACTTTTTTCAATGGATGCGCAAATCACGCACCGCACCCATGTGCGGTGTGTGGTTTTCACGCAGCCATTGACTTCAATGGGCGCGTAGGTGCATGATAACGCACCAATATAGGACCATGCAGTGACTTTCATGCAACGGACTCTCGCATGTGTGAACGGCCCCATTGAAATCAATGGGTTCATGTGTTGCGCGTGATTTCCATGCGCAGCACACGGGCGATATTCACGTTCGTCTCAATGAACCCTAAGAATTACCTTATTCTGTCTCATCGACTACAACTGGAAAGAGATTTTTCAGAAGGGACTAAAGTTGTACCAAATTATAATAAACCATGGAATAGCGATCTGTCTTAAGAATAAAATGGTCATGCCTGCGAAGGAAAACTGAAAGGCCGGGTTCACACGTACCGGAAATACTGCAGATTTTTCGCAATGGATTTTATTGCGGAAAATCCACGGCATAATACAGTAGCAGCAGAGTGGGTGAGATTTGCACAAATCTCATCCACACGCTGCGTAAATCACAAGCAGAAAAACGCTCAGAAATTGACCTGCATTTTTTTAATCCGCAGCACGTCTATTGTATTTCTATAATCGCTGCTTTTTTGTTGCAGCTTTGTCCCATTAAATTCAACGAGGAGGTAAAACCTGCAACAAATAGCAGACGTTGCAATTTTTTGCGGTGGAAAAGCTGCGATTCCACTGCAAAAATCGCAACTCAGGCTGCAGCGTTCACATGAGATGAAACATCATCCCAGGAGGCCAGGCTGCAGGACAACAGAGGAACGTGTCGCCATGGCGATGGGGAAGCGAGACACTTTTTTTTTTTTTTTTTTACGTGCAGTTTCCACAGTGGACATTCTGGCCAAAAAAACTGCACCAGAGTTTGGTACGGTTTTTCGTCCGGAATGCTTTGCGGCAACCAGGGCGGATATGCCGTGTGCTTTGACGCAACGTATCCGCACTGTGTGAACATACCCTTCGGGCTCATGCACAAGACAGAACTGTGAGTCCCAGCAGAGCTTGGGGGGGGGGGGGGGGTATTGGGCATGTTGAATTTCAAGCAACCGTCAGACATAACAGCAGCACAACCCTAAACGGAGCTCGAGTGCAGAGTTCAGTAGTTTGCACCCAGATTTTTACTTCAAAACCAGGAGTGAGACCTAAAAAATAAAACAAAAAAAAAAGCAAATGGAAAGTTCTATATCTTCCCTTTTCTCTACGCCCTTGTGGTTTTGGCTTAAAACTGAATGCAAAATACCTAACAAATCTGCACTGTGTTAAAGTGGCCTGAGGGTTCATGGATGGGAGCATAGAATGTAACTGCTTCGTGAGAAGATCCGTATATGTTAATGGAGTCTTGTCTTGTGAGATCAAGAAAGTCTTTCCCAAAGCGCTTTCTGTATTACGCTTCCACGCAGGCGCCATATGCGTAGACTTTTTAACAATACATATTAGACGTTTAGAGCGATTCAGACTGTAGAGTAAATGCCATATACTCTCTGATGTAGAAATAAGGGTCCCAATGGTCTATGTGGTAAACAAAGGGGAAAAGCTCCAAGCCCCCATTACCAGGAGGCTCCTTATGTCAATGTACTTCTTTCTCAAGCGGTGCTCCTACCTGCACTGCCCAAATACCTCCACATAGATGTGGTTAGCATGGAAGTGTGAAGACCACCATCTCAGGTTTGGAAAGATGAACCTTTGTTCTTCACTCCAGTCAAGAGTTTATTTTAGGAGAGGCTGGCACACCGTGTGACATTTTGGGTGGTCCGACAGGGCTCTTGGTAAATGTATTATCATTTGTATTGTGCAGCTGCCATACACTATAGTGAACAGGATTTATTAGTGGATGGGTCAGTAGAACAGAACACGTTGGCCTACTCAGGGGCAGAATATTATAAGTCCAAAAGGGATCGAACGGCAAAAGAAATAGTAAAATATCTCTATACAAAGAACAAAATGGACTTCCGCTTATGAAGAATTTAGGAGGAGAGCGCTGCGCCAAATTCCACATTGCCGAGTAATGGTGGACGATGTATACAGACCGATGTTACACAAACGTGAGGACAGTGCTGGAAGGTGGAGCAGCACTCCTCAAATAAATACACCAAACTCAATCTGAAGTCCGGTGTATTCTTTGTACTAGGTTATTACAGAAACGGCACGATATTTTTTGTGACAGTAACGCACTGGACCCAGAAAAGTTGGTTTTAAACCCCATTGTGGTTTCCACAGGAGGCGTTCTGGGAATATTACCTATAAGCACTCAAGTGAAGGGCCAGATGCAGTTCCCTGCACAGCGAGGTGGCTGGGAGCACCGCTGTGCAGGGAAAACGGAGAAGGGGATGCAGCGTTGAGCCCCCTTCATTCCCAGGATCGGTGGGGGTCCCAGAGGTCAGACCCTCACTGATCACAATGAGATCGCTTATCCCAGCAATATGCCAGCACTGTATAAGATGGGAGTAACTCTTCAGTTTCTTAATAGAAGTTGGAGATCCATTTTTCTGATACAGATCTCCAAAACACTCTGCATACACAAACTTAAAAGTGATACAATTTTGGCTGCCTGCACCCACCACTAGTGGGAGCAGCAAGCTGTGGGGTGCCCTTTAGTGGTGGTGACAAGCAGGCAGAATTTTAACTCTTCACTTGGTCTTTGCAGGGAATTTGGATCAATGTTTTAGAGAAACAGAATTTTAGACCCATTTAGATTAAGAAAACAAAATTGTGCTCAAGGGTGGACGTTCAGAAAAAAACTTAAATCACAAAACCAAGGAAGATCACCCTTTATATGCCACCATCTTCCATCCAACTGGCAGACAGCAATTATAATTGAAATAATATCGCCATCATGAAATAGTTCCTGACTTTTTCCCTGAAGGGGTCCCAACCAATTTTTCCCCACTAATTATACACCATATAAAAAGCCATAATGGCGGTGTAACTAAATCCTTAGGCTCAGCTCTAATCTACTTTCTTCACAGAAAGGACAGGCCTATTTCTAGAGAGTTCACACACGTGGCCATTTTGTACGTTTTTTTTTAGCATTTATTGCAGCACAAAACTAGAACTGTATTGTTTATGAACGTTATAGCATGAGCACTCCTATAATTTTGGGTTTATTCACAGGAAATTGCAACACTTTTGGTTATACTGGAAAGCATACAAAACCACAAAACTTTTTTCCCCTCGTCAGACAGGACAAAGCACAGAGGAGAAATTTAGAAAACAACCTAAAAAGGGAATCCATACAGTACCTACAAATGAAGCGATTTATGCTAAAGTAATAGCTTCTAGAGGATCTCCTAAACTGGAGACAATTGTATCCACCTATCAGCTAATAACTGGACTAAATCTGTACAGGTTTGCAGACCCTGGATGTGAACAAGTGTGATCTCATCCAATGACAGCAAGCAGAGATCATGAAAATGGTGAAAAATGGACATAAATTATGTTAGAAAGTTGTATTACTTTTCAGTGTACAATGATTTGGATTTATTTAGGGAACGACTGATGCCGTTGGAAGCATAAGCCAGTGCAGGTAAGTGTGGAGCTGCCACATTATGAATGATAATCGTTTACGGCTAAATGGTTAAATATACAGCCATCTGTACATTTTAGTAGTCACACATTACCTTATTCATTTACTACTGCTAATATGGCGTTCCCCATCAGACTCCACTAGGCCTCATGCATGTTTGGGATCCCTAAAATAACATGGATCCCGAATGAGATACCCATAGCCTGTAATGGGCCTATATAGTACCTCTAATTAGACACAAAGTCTCACAGGACATAAGTATAAAGGTGGGAGATAAATCTCAACCACCCATAAACGCAGTTAGAGATAAAGACTCTAACAATATATAATAAACTAGAGAAAAAGAGTCCGTATATATCCACATATGAAAAAATTACACATCTTTATTAGTAATAAATACATAAAATTACAGAAAACAGAGAATCTAAAAATGGATCCTTGACTAAGTCACAAGTATCTATATTAAACACAGTATATTGAATCACAATATCAAACCCCTTGAGAAAGCTATAAGCGAAACGCGCGTCGGGGCGCACTTCCACACTCTGGGTCACACGACTCTTCTCAAAACATGGGTAAGTGCATTTGCTGGACTCATAGGGACACCTTGCTATTTTTCTAGGAACACTAGTCTCCTCAGGCAAACGACCTAACGGTCTGGTCCGCTGTACTTTTTGTATTTGCATCCTATTTTGTATAGATGTACCCTGTGTAGGAGTTATTTCGATTATTAATAAAAACTGTATACTTTATTGTGATTCAATATACTGTGTTTAATATAGATACTTGTGACTTAGTCAAGGATCCATTTTTAGATTCTCTGTTTTCTGTAATTTTATGTATTTATTACTAATAAAGATGTGTAATTTTTTCATATGTGGATATATACGGACTCTTTTTCTCTAGTTTATTCTATATAGTACCTCTGTAAATTCAATGTTACTTACGTTTTTTTCTCCCGTTCTATGCTGTGTGCTTGTGACCTTCTAAACATACATATTAAAAAAGCCAATTAAAAGGCTTTTAACGGGGAACGGGACTCCTCTAAAGCCAATGGGGAGGTGATAAAATAATAAACTAAGTATTACTCAACTGTTTAACCCCTCGCCGCACTAGTGCTTCCCACCTGTCTTGGCTGCTGTCCAGCAGTGATGATAATCAGACTACCTGCCTGTCACTGCTGCAGCCAATCCCTGTCCTCGGCAGTAATGGTAGCATGGTGGTGGGCATGTGACCACTGAGAACAGTGATTGGCTGAAGCAGTCACGTACAGGTAGTCGGAATGTCATTGCTACTTGACAGCAGCAGAGACTGGCGGGAGCACCAAAATGGTGATGCTGGAGTTGCGGGGGATTTATCAGGTGAGTAATACTTTTTTACACGGACCTATGTAATTCAACGTGGCCGTTCACAGGGCCGTTGTTTCAACGAACCGTGTCAAGAGTCCGTGAGAAAATAGGACATGTCCTATTTTTTCATGCTTCACGCATTCCTCCATAGACTCTAGTCTAGTGGGGCATGCGTGATATCGCGCCCTGCAATGCAGAGCACGGATGCACCTCAGACGTGAAAAACTCCCGTTTTTCACGTCCGAGATGCGCAACGCCCGTCTGAATCTGGCCTATATGTATTTTATCATTTACAATAAAAGGTAGAAGGGTTAACCGGCACTTTTTACAAAATCAGCAACATGGCAGGAAATTGCGTAACATAATAAACTAGTAGTTACTCTTGAAAAGTCACGCACTGAAAAGGAGAGGGGGTTTATACGTTTGGGCCACTGGATGTGGTTTATGGGAACTAAAAATATGAGAGCCTACATACACAGCGTTCTGCTTTGTGGTTTTTGCAGCCTTTTTGAGAAAACATGGGCGCTACATTGGAAGAAAAAAAAAGGCGTTTTCACATGTGTTTGTTTATACAGTTTAAAGCGCCTGTCAAACCCCCAGGAGGAGGCCTAAGGTCTTATTCACACGAATGTATTTTACGTTCCATGTGTTGTCCATTTAAATAACCGACAGCACACTGACCCATGTAATTCAATGGGGCTACACCCATATCCGTGTTTTTTTTAACAGAGCGTGTCCATTGCTAGACACTCATTGCATATCCTATTCCGGTCTGTTTTTGCAGACCACTTCACCCATTGAAGTCAATGGGTGCGTAATAAAAACGGACAGCACATGGACGACATCCGTGTGCTTTTCACAGACAGTTGCTAAGGAAATAGAAAAAGGGAAACCAAAAAGCGGAGAAAAAACACTGATATACCGATGCCATACACGCCTGAAACACGGAAGCAAAATTGACTTTTTTTTTTATGGACGCAAATCAGACACGCTCATCAATAACTAGGAGAAAGTGAAAAATCAAAAGCAGCGACCGTAACCATCTACATATAGAAAAATCATCAATTTCTGCCCCCTCTACCGCAACACAGCCCCGCTCGGATTCAGTGGTTTCCGTGTATGCTTGACCACAACTCCATACAAACTCCTCTTTACCACCGTTGTACTGGTGAGGAGAAACGGGGGACATAACGGCAAACCGAGCCATATTACAGAACCATAAACACCGTATACCATTATATGGTGCGACTGTACGGCACCGCATTCTCCCCTACAAGCAATGGGGAAGATTTATCAAAACCAGTGAGAGGAAAAACTAAATAAAGGTGATCACAGACATTGTATGAAAGTCTATGTAGGACTGACCGGTAGTAAGACAGCAGCTCGGACTGATGCCACTGCAAACATTTCCGACAACACCACTTTTATTACCAGGACAAGTCAGAAGCTCGAACATCAATCAGCCGGAAATCAACCATCGTCCATCCGTATCATAAACGTCAGATCGTCAACTGGAAAAATTCAGCGGTCAGTATTTATTGCAATGGTCAACGCCGACCGTAGACATAAGTGGAGGATTTTGTCAGCCATGAATTGTTCACATTCGAGTGTCAGACAAATTACTTTCTTCTCATACTCCAAATCATAATGAGAAGTTTCTAGGAAATTGTCCCTATTGTGCGCACATCACAGACATAAGACAGGCGTTCACGTGAGCGATTATAGGGGCTACAGAATAGATGTGCTCGTTTTATAAGGAACAATAAGATAAATCTCCACATTATTAGAAAGGTACTCTATACTGTACTAGGAAGAGCAGCAGACAAGGCCCCTAGTATGGGCAGGGGAGATGCATTGTCCTGGGAGTGTAAGGGGATCATTAGAATAAGAAGGATGTTGGGTAATCGGCAAACAGCTGGTATAATCTACAACCCCAGTAGAGCATTGTGTGAGCCCGGGGATGGCAGGGTACACACAGGACATATGTGCCCGGCGGCGGCCGTACCTGTACGCCAGTGTCATACACTCCAGCAGTTTGGTGAGGGACGCATCTATTGACAGATGGCATGTGCTGGTCTTGCCGAAGCTGTACGTCTGGCAGGCCTTTTCGTTCACCGTGTCGAAGTCGTAGCCTTTCTTGGGCGGATGCTCGCTGTGCGGGGAGGACACCATGAAGTGGCCGCTGTGGATGATTTGCGCCTCGGTGCTGTCCAATTTCTTGAGCAGCAAGATCGGCTCGTCCATGTCTGAGTCATCGTCCGGCTCCTGCTTCACCATGACAGCAGCGTGCGCCAAGCGCATCGGCAGCGCCATCATCATCCTTCCGGCACCCAGCACCGGGACATTCCCGTCCACGGAACCGATTCCTCGCTGCGTTATTGTCACTGACGAGGCCGGGCACAGAGGGGCCGCACTGACATCACGGCGTCATCCACCCTATTCATTTGGGCAATGTTCCAGAATATGGTAAATGGGGCGGAGTTTGTTGGCGATTGGCTGCTGAGCTGACCAGCCCCCGACAACGCCCACTCAGTGACGTTGGGCGGGTAGTTCCTGGGTGTGTGTTGTGCTGGTGATCGGTGACTAGGACAATCGCTTCCACTTTCTTTTGTTCCGTGTACACGGATCGTGCTGGGTACAATCTGCGGAAGAACGTGCCGGCGCTGACTGTTCTCTACAGCCGAACATTTACCTCCCATCGCAACAATATTCCTTTATTTGTCACTATTGGGAAGCTGCTCACTGTCAGGTCAAACATTACAACATCTCTGCACCAATCACAATGGGTTTCCACTGTTGCAAATTGTGTTCACTTCTCTCATATGACACGGCTGGGCGTCGTGAGCTGGAATCAAAAGAACAGCAGGGGGCGCTATAACAAGTAATGTAACTAATATCTAGATCAGTGATTCCCATCTTTTTGAACATTGGGTAACCCCTGAAAAAAAAAACTTTTTGGGGAACCCTTCTCAATTAATGACGTAATTCTTGCGGGTGCGGCTTACGAAAGTTTTCCACTATTTTTTTGTGTGCACAAAAGTGGCAGAAAATGACTGCTTTAAGGGTTAATGCTTTTATTTTTGCTTTAGTTCCCTTCTGTACATTGCCCCCTTGGTGCTCATTTGACATTTATTGCCCCTTTTGCGCCCTTCTGCCACAGTAGTACACTATAATAAATAGGTAATATATGGCAAATGAAGGCACTGAACAGAAGGGCACTAAATGGGCAATGAATGGCAGATTGGCACTATGTGCCCATTGACTATTTATTTCCCCTTAGTTCTTTTCAGTGCCTTCTCAGCAGCTGGAGAGCACTGGTCTGGGCCTCTGCCCTGCTGCCACCATTCATGGGGAATTCACGGAGGAAGAGAAGGCCTTCTGCGTGGTGCCCCATCTTGTATCCTGACTCCTGAACGCTGACACAGATAGTTGTGATGATGTCATTGCGCCGTCCTATATCACTGTTTAGGAGACAAGACCTAAGAATGAAAGCGGCGCAGGCGGCCTTCTTTTCAGATAGCGGCCATCATGGCCCGATGGGTTCCACAAAAGGCTAGTTGGCAAACGCTGATCTAGACAAGGGCATTTTTAAAAAAGTATTCCAATTGAGAAATGATTCTACAACTTGGAAGTGCTCAGGAACATGTGGCCAGTGCGTTTCCACATGTCCATTTTGGAAATTCCTGTTCTTAATGTCAACCATTAATGCCACACAAAATGTTTATAAGAGTAAGCAACAGATGCCCCCATAACAGCGTGTGCATACCAAGGTTGCCATCCCTCCTAAAGTTTCATTGACAGCAGTATGATGTCATACATACCAGCGCTGCTGGCTTTTGGGGCCCCTCAATCACTCGAACACTATTCAAGTTGCTTTTTTTTTTGTTTAGCCAATTAAAGATTAGCTATGTTGAAAAATCGTAAAAAAGCATTCAGCTGTTGTAGTTGCGCGCGCAAAAGGCACTTAACAGCTCCGTGTGTCATCACCATATGATGCGCGGCTGCGTGATTTTCGCGCAGCCGCCATCATTATGACACTGTATGTTTGTAAACAGAAAAGCACGTGGTGCTTTTCTGTTTTTAATCATAGTTTTGACAGCTGTTGCGCGAATCACGCACTTCCCACAGAAGTGCTTCAGTGTGGCATGCGTGATTTTCACGCACCCATTGACTTCAATGGGTGCGTGATGCGCGAACAGCGCACAAATATAGGACATGTCGTGCGTTTCACGGACTGTCTGCACGGCCCCATAGGCTAACATAGGTCCGTGCGATGTGCGAGAAAATCACGCGCGTTGCACGGACGTATATCACGTTCGTGTAAATCCTCCCTTACAGGCAAAGCTTCCTGGGCAAAGTATGCAAATAATCTCTCCACCAGAAAACTCTCAGAGTAGCTATAGGTAGTTACTCTGTAAGTCAACGTCTGACCCTTTAATGACCAGGGATATCAGCCAAACCAGAGACACCCATCCGTAGACAGCTGTTTCGGAGTTCTTGCCACTCAGTACAAAGTAGGCTACAGGTTGATAAAGGATATAGAAAGGTGATTGTGGGTACTCGGGACACTCGGAGGGTCTGACTTTATGGGGGCCCAACACATACAATAGCTGTATGTAGTATTAGCATAGGGTACCAGCTTTAATATGTTAGGAATACAGTGTTAGGGTATGTTCACACGGCCTATTTTCGGCCGTTTTTCGGGCCGTAAACGCCTGAAAAACTGCCAAAAATCGGAAGCAGAACGCCTCCAAACATCTGCCCATTGAGTTCAATGGGAAAAACGACGTTCTGTTCCGATGGGCCGTTTTTTTACGCGGCCGTTTTGAAAAACGGGCGCGTAAAAAAACGGCCGGGAAAAAGAAGTGCAAGTCACTTCTTGAGACGTTTTTGGAGCTGTTTTTCATTGACTCTATAGAAAACAGCTCCAAAAACGGGCGTAAGAAACACCACGAAAAACGCAGCGAAAATCGCGAGTGGCTTAAAAAAACGTCTGAAAATCAGGAGCTGTTTTCCCTTGAAAACAGCTCCGTATTTTCAGACGTTTTTGACTCAGCGTGTGAACATACCCTTGAGGCTGGGTTCACACGACCTATTTTCAGACGTAAACGAGGCGTATTATGCCTCGTTTTACGTCTGAAAATAGGGCTACAATACGTCGGCAAACATCTGCCCATTCATTTGAATGGGCTTGCCGACGTATTGTGCAGACGACCTGTCATTTACGCGTCGTCGTTTGACAGCTGTCAAACGACGACGCGTAAATTGACTGCCTCGGCAAAGAAGTGCAGGGCACTTCTTTGCAACGTAATTTGAGCCGTTCTTCATTGAACTCAATGAAGAGCAGCTCAAGATATACGAGCGTCACAGACGCCTCGTATATTACGAGGAGGAGCATTTACGGCTGAAACGACGCAGCTGTTTTCTTCTGAAAACAGGCTGTCATTTCAGCCGTAAAAGCCAGCTAGCGTGTGAACATACCCTGAAGTTTGTGTTACATATCTGTTTTTCCCTTGTTCTATAAACCCTCTTTGGCTATATTGACATGTAGCAGAATTGTTGCAGATTTTCCATCCGCATTTTCACCCAGGAGGCCCACTGCACAAGAGCAACCGGGGAGCATGGTCACGTTGCTATGGGTTTGCTAGAAGAGGTGAGTATGTTTTTTGTTTTATTTTCCTCTCGTTGTTTGCAGCTGCAAATCCGGTTGATAATCTGCATCAAATCAAACACCATTTGGTGCAGATTTTCAACCAGCGTTCCAGATTTGTTGCTGGGTTATTGTCTGCATTCAGTCATGTCAGGATAATGAGAGAGTGACTGCAGTGTTTTTCAATAGGAGTACCTACAGGAAGTCCTTGGTATCTGCTCTGTGAACACACCTGGATCTCACATCTCAATCTCTTAAAGGGGTTGTCCACCACTGGAGAACTGATGACCTATCCACCGGATAGGTCATCAGTATATGATCGGTGCGAGTCCGACACCCAGACCCCTCACCGATCAGCTGCTCCGATGGCCTGCAGGCTCTAGAAGTTATTGTACAGTACGCAATGTACGGAGCCGGAAGCATTTGGCTCCAAACATTGCATAGCGACCATGCTGCAGAACTGCAGCTGGGCCACTATTCTGTGACCGGAGCCATCTGCTTACGGCATGAACGTCCAGTGCCCAGAGGTAGCCCGAGCAGCTGATCGGTGAGGGGTCCGGGTGTCGGACTCGCACCGATCATATACTGATGACCTACCCTGTGGATAGGTAATCATTTGTCTGGTAGTGGACAACCCCTTTAATTACATATTAAAAGACGTTCTTTTATCGTATCTAGCATACTGCTCTTGGTCTGACGTCACGCCGGGAGTGCGTGGACTGATCCATCATACTGCTTGAATACAAGTGTGATCTAAGCGATGCTGCATTTGGTCTGCTCTGCTGAATCCTGCACGGACTAAATCCGCTGGCTAGCCTGCTGTTATTTGGGCTTTAACCACACTCCCTCCACAAACTGGAGAAGGAAACATACAGTGAAGGAAATAAGTATTTGATCCCTTGCTGATTTTGTAAGTTTGCCCACTGTCAAAGACATGAACAGTCTAGAATTTTTAGGCTAGGTTAATTTTACCAGTGAGAGATAGATTATATAAAAAAAAAACAGAAAATCACATTGTCAAAATTATATATATTTATTTGCATTGTGCACAGAGAAATAAGTATTTGATCCCTTTGGCAAACAAGACTTAACACTTGGTGGCAAAACCCTTCTTGGCAAGCACAGCAGTCAGACGTTTTTTGTAGTTGATGATGAGGTTTGCACACATGTTAGATGGAATTTTGGACCACTCCTATTTGCAGATCATCTGTAAATCATTAAGATTTCGAGGCTGTCGCTTGGCAACTCGGATCTTCAGCTCCCTCCATAAGTTTTCGATGGGATTAAGGTCTGGAGACTGGCTAGGCCACTCCATGACCTTAATGTGCTTCTTTTTGAGCCACTCCTTTGTTGCCTTGGCTGTATGTTTCGGGTCATTGTCGTGCTGGAAGACCCAGCCACGAGCCATTTTTAATGTCCTGGTGGAGGGAAGGAGGTTGTCACTCAGGATTTGACGGTACATGGCTCCATCCATTCTCCCATTGATGCGGTGAAGTAGTCCTGTGCCCTTAGCAGAGAAACACCCCCAAAACATAATGTTTCCACCTCCATGCTTGACAGTGGGGACGGTGTTCTTTGGGTCATAGGCAGCATTTCTCTTCCTCCAAACACGGCGAGTTGAGTTAATGCCAAAGAGCTCAATTTTAGTCTCATCTGACCACAGCACCTTCTCCCAATCACTCTCAGAATCATCCAGATGTTCATTTGCAAACTTCAGACGGGCCTGTACATGTGCCTTCTTGAGCAGGGGGACCTTGCGGGCACTGCAGGATTTTAATCCATTACGGCGTAATGTGTTACCAATGGTTTTCTTGGTGACTGTGGTCCCAGCTGCCTTGAGATCATTAACTAGTTCCCCCCCGTGTAGTTTTCGGCTGAGCTCTCACCTTCCTCAGGATCAAGGATACCCCACGAGGTGAGATTTTGCATGGAGCCCCAGATCGATGTCGATTGACAGTCATTTTGTATGTCTTCCATTTTCTTACTATTGCACCAACAGTTGTCTCCTTCTCACCCAGCGTCTTACTTATGGTTTTGTAGCCCATTCCAGCCTTGTGCAGGTCTATGATCTTGTCCCTGACATCCTTAGAAAGCTCTTTGGTCTTGCCCATGTTGTAGAGGTTAGAGTCAGACTGATTAATTGAGTCTGTGGACAGGAGTCTTTTATACAGGTGACCATGTAAGACAGCTGTCTTTAATGCAGGCACCAAGTTGATTTGGAGCATGTAACTGGTCTGGAGGACGCTGAACTCTTAATGGTTGGTAGGGGATCAAATACTTATTTCTCTGTGCACAATGCAAATAAATATATATAATTTTGACTATGTGATTTTCTGTTTTTTTTAAAATATAATCTATCTCTCACTGGTAAAATTAACCTAGCCTAAAAATTCTAGACTGTTCATGACTTTGACAGTGGGCAAACTTACAAAA
Source organism: Rhinoderma darwinii (assembly GCF_050947455.1). Lineage (NCBI taxonomy): Eukaryota > Metazoa > Chordata > Amphibia > Anura > Rhinodermatidae > Rhinoderma > Rhinoderma darwinii. The sequence continues at coordinate 479,453,408 of NC_134687.1, forward strand.
TCAGCAAGGGATCAAATACTTATTTCCTTCACTGTATGACTAGGACGGACAATCCCTAGCCATAGCTATAACTGCCGGTGGAAAACGACGCACTGACCAACATCGCAGAGACTGCGTCTGACCGATAAGTATATGCTGTAAAAATATGCATTGAATGACTGCAGCTGAAGTTCCTCCATATGCTATTGGAGCTATATTGCAATAATCAGCACCATATTATGGTAAATTTTTGATGTCTGCTAATGCCGTTTTGGTCGACACAATTATTACTTGGGTGGTACGAACATTCACTATACACCTGCAGTTATTTATGCTTACGTGGTATACACCAGTTGGATCATTCACCCCTGTATTCCTTTTACTGGATAGGATTACACTCATCCCAACATTTGTATTAGTCATATGTGTTTCAAATTTGGCCAAGCATCTCTGTATGGCTGCAATTTATGCAATAATCTTGGTTGCGATTATATGCAACGTGGTTTGGGCATAATACACATGTTCCTATATGTGGGCTAATCAATTTTTGACAAGGCCGGGTGTGTGACGTCTATGTATGTTTGTAATTTATGTATGTGTTTTCTTTTTTGTGTTGTGTTACTTTGTAATTTAGACACAGGACTGCAATTGATGCTACCTTGTCATATCTAGTTAATTTTGCTAATACATTTTTATATTTTTATAATTATGCTGAGTGCCTGTCTTCCCAGTGGTCATTTCCTGATCTATTTCCCCTCCCCCTTCTTTTTCTTTTTCCCTTCCTCTTTCCTTTTTTCCTTTTTCTATTTATTTCCTTCTTTGATTATATCATTGTTGTTCCCATACTGACTGTACTGAGCTCATGTTCACTCTATTATGATCTGGAACTCTTTTTTACTTTCGACGTTCCTTAATGTCTGCATTACGAAGTGCTGCTTTTTACAACCGTATTCACACGATACCTGTACCGATTTAGGCTATAGCTAAAAAATGAGACATTGCCATAACTTTTCTATATTTTTAATAATAATCCTTTTTTTTTTGCTTATTTAGATTACTGCTTTAACTGGTTCCTGATCACCGGCTGTATATAAACGTCCGGCAGTCGAGGTCCTTAAAACACGCGCCATAGCAGATATACAGTGCGGGTTTTAGCTGGCTGCCCGAGCGATCAGGCAGCTGAATGTTGGGTGCCCGGCCGTCAGTGACTGCCGACACTCTGACGTCATCCAGGCTGGCCTCCTGGGATGATTTTTCATCCCATGTGACTGCCGCTACAACCTGTGATTGGCTGCAGTGGTCACATGGGATGAAACGTCATCCCAGGAGGCCGGCCTGGAGGAAGAAACAGTCTCCTGAGTAAGTATAAGTTTTATTTTGTTCTGAGTTGCGTTTTGTGCGGCAAAATCGCTGCGAACCCGCCACAAAATATGCAACAACTGGGATTTATTGCGGGTTTTACCTCCTCATTGAATTCAATGGGGAAAACCCGCAACAAATAAGCAGCGTTGACGCAAATACAATTGACATGCTGCGGAACCTTGGTCCGTACCACAGGTCAATTTCTGAGCGTTCTTTCCGCTCAGTATTTATTTACACAGTGTGTGGATGAGATTTGTTTTATTGACCTGCGGTGCGGAATAAAATTCTGCATGTCAATTGTATTTGCGTAAACGCTGCTTATTTGTTGCGGGTTTTCCCCATTGAATTCAATGGTGAGGTAAAACCCTCAATAAATAGCAGTTGTTGCGGTTTTTGCGGCGGGTTCGCAGCAAATCCGCCTCCAAAAATTCAGCTAAGAAGAAAAAAGCAACCCTAAGGGTATGTGCACACACACTAATTACGTCCGTAATTGACGGACGTATTTCGGCCGCAATAACCGGACCGAACACAGTGCAGGGAGCCGGGCTCCTAGCATCATGCTTATGTACGATGCTAGGAGTCCCTGCCTCGCTGCAGGACAACTGTCACGTACTGTAATCATGTTTTCAGTACGGGACAGTAGTTCCACGGAGAGGCAGGGACTCCTAGCGTCGTACATAACTATGATGCTTGGAGCCCGGCTCCCTGCAGTGTGTTCGGTCCGGGACTTGCGGCCGAAATACGTCCGTCACTTACGGACGTAATTAGTGTGTGTGCACATACCCTTAGACTTACCCAGGAGACTCTGTTTCTTCCTCCAGGCCGGTCTTCTTTCATCCCATGTGACCACCGCTGCAGACAATCACAGGCTGCAGCGGTCTCCTGGGATGAAACGTCATCCCAGGAGGCCGGCATGCTAACAGGCCAAGTGCTGCAGTTTTTCGCAGCAGACATTTCGGGCGAAAAAATGGACCACAGTTTGGTGCTGTTTTTCGCCCAGAACGCCCTTCGGCGCAAAGGGCGCATACGCTGCGTGCTTTTGTGCAGCGTATCCGCCCTGTGTGAACTCAGCCTAAGAGGACTAATTTCCCCGGCAAGGCTGGGTTCAAACTAGCATGTTCGGTCCGCAAAATATGGACTGTATGTCGGCCGCATTTCCCGGACCAAACACACTGCAGAGAGCCGGGCACCTAGCGTCATAGTTATCTATGACGCTAGGAGTCCTTGCTTTGCTGCGGAAAACTGTCCCGTACTGAAAACATGATTACAGTATGGGACAGTTTTCCCCCAGCGAGGCAGGGACTCCTAGCATCATAGATAACTATGACGCTAGGAGCCCGGCTTCCTGCAGTGTGTTCGGTCCGGGAAATGCGGCCGACATACTTTTACAGACTTACGTATTTTACGAACCGAACATGCTCATGTAAACCCGGCCTAACTGGGGCTTCTGTGCAGCCCCAGTTACAGTGGAAACACAAGGTGTAAAGAAAAAAGAAAAATAGAGTCCCCCAAAGGTCTTTTCTGACCTTTGAGGTACAAGCCGTAATCAGGGCCGCCATCAGGAATTTCAGGGCCCCCTACAGCTAAATATTCTGGGCCCCCCTACCGTGGCACCGCCTGTTAACGGTACTCCGTCCAGCACTATATCATGGTACCCAGGGCCACCATCAAGGGGGTGTATTAGGGGTACTGATGTGAGAGGCCCGGCCAAACCTAATTGAAAGGGGGGCCCGGCAAACTGCCGCGACTTGCCTTTGGTAGAAAAAAAACAGGCCCCTGCAATGGGTGCCCGCTTCCGTGCTTTCGCGGGTGCGCGTGCGGGCGGTCTCGAGTGCGGGCTTTCGTGGGTGCGTGCTCGCGGACGCTCGCGAGTGTGCACGTGCGGGAGTTTCCTTGTGCGCGCGATCGGTCGCGCGGGCAGTTCGACGGCCCCCATGACGAGAGGGGGGCCCGCAGCTCACGACATTCTGTGGTGAAAAAAACGGGCCCCATTGCAGGGGCCCGTTTTTTCTACCAATGGCAAGTCGCGGCAGTTGCCGGGCCCCCCTTTCAATTAGGTTTGGCCGGGCCCCTCACACCAGTACCCCTAATACCCCCCCCTGATGGCGGCCCTGGCCGTAATAATAACAAAATAAAAGTAAAATAAAGTACAGCAAAACAAAATAATAAATACACATACAGGTCCTTCTCAATGAATTAGAATATCATCAAAAAGTTAATTTATTTCAGTAATTCAATTCAAAAAGTGAAACTCATATATTCTATAGATTCATTGCACACAGAGTGATCTATTTCCAGCATTTTTTTTCTTTTAATGTTGATTATTATGGCTAACAGTTATTGAAAACCCAAAATGTAGTCTCTCAGAAAATTAGAATATTATATAAGCCCAATTTCAAAAATGATTTTTAATACCGAAATGTTGGCCTACTGAAAAGTATGTACAGTATATGCCCTCAATACTTGGTCGGGGCTCCTTTTGCATGAATTACTGCATCAATGCAGCGTGGCATGGAGGTGATCAGCCTGTGGCACTGCTGAGGTGTTATGGAAGCCCAGGTTGCTTTGATAGCGGCCTTCATCTCGTCTGCATTGTTGGGTCTGATGTGTCTCATCTTCCTCTTGACAATATCCCATAGATTCTCTATGGGGTTTAGGTCAGGTGAGTTTGCTGGCCAATCAAGCACAGTGATATGGTGGTTAATAAACCAGGTATTGGTACTTTTGGCAGTGTGGGCAGGTGCCAAGTTCTGCTGGAAAATGAAATCAGCATCTCCATAAAGCTTGTCAGCAGAGGGAAGCATGAAGTGCTGTAAAATTTCCTGCTAGACGGCTGCGCTGACTCTGGACTTGATATCTCACAGTGGACCAACACCAGCAGATGACATGGCTCCCCAAACCAGACTGGAAACTTCACACTGGACCGCAAGCAACGTGGATTGACGCCTCTCCACTCTTCCTCCAGACTCTGGGACCTTGATTTCCAAATGAAATGCAAAATTTACTTTCATCTGAAAACAGGGCTTTGGACCACTGAGCAACAGACCAGTCCTTTTTCTCCTTAGCCGGGGAAAGACACTTCTGACGTTGTCTCTGGGTCATGAGTGGCTTGTCTCAAGGAATGCAACTGTTGTAGCCCATGTCCCGGATGTAGCGTCCATGGCCACGGGCCGTCGGGTTTACTCACCTCCAGACGCCCGCAGCCATGGATCCGTGAGCGCTGGTCCCCATCTCCTTCCTAGGAGACGCCAGCGCTCACTTCCGCTCCATTCTGCTGTGTCCCGTAGGGTGTGCGCGCACGCTCGTGCCCGGCCTTAAAGGGCCAGTGCGCGCACATCAGGAAATCATCATCATCAACGGCCCATGATTTCCTGGTCTATAAGAAGGCCCCAGCCCTTCTGATCCTTGCCTGAGTGTTGTTAGTTTATCCCAGTCTGTCTTGCAAATGGTCCCTTAGTGTTTCCCATTCCAGTTGTTACCCGTGCCCTGTTACCTGTTCCTGTATCCCGTGCTGTTCTTGTTCCCGTGCCTACCAGTGTTGGAGTCATGTCTACTGCACATGCTGTCGTTTGCCACGTCCAGTGTCTTCTGTCACGTCCTGTGTCTTCTGCCACGTCCAGTGTCTTCTGCCACATCGGATACTGCCCGCCACGTCTGACGCTACCTGCTGCACCAGCCTCCAACCGTGCTGAAGCCATAGCCACCATCTGGACTAATTCAGGTACCCAAGCGTTACTATCTACCATTGACTATCGTGTAGACTGTGACCTGGTCAGCTGCCTCTCTGCTACGGCGGAGCGGCCTAGTGGGTCCACATACCCAGTGACCGTGACACTGGATATGTCAGTGTGTGGTGGCTCTTGAAGCACTGTTTCCAGCCGCAGTCCACTCCTTGTGAATTTCTCCCTGATTCTTGAATGGCCTTTTCTTGACCATCCTTTCAAGGCTGCGGTTATCCCTGTTGCTTGTGCACCTTTTTCTACCACACTTTTTCCTTCATCTCAACTTTCCATTAATATTGTCACGATGTGGGGTGTGGACCCACTGGGCCATACTGCGTAGCGGGCCGGCAGCTGGCCAAACAGGTAAGGTACAGAGTCAAATAGTTCAGAGAGGATACCTGAGGCAACGTAGACAGTAGAAAGGCAGGCACAACTGGGACCAGGCAGCGGGTAGACGTCAGCTGTGGTGTAGCGAAAGAGGCGTGGAACGTAGTCCAATCTGGCAACAACTCAGCACAGCACTTAGAACAGGGTAGCACGGTAACAGAAAACCGGATACAGGAACAGGGTACACTGGGAAACTGGAAAACACTAGGAGACCATAAGCACGACAAACTTTGGGTAGCAAACAACACTCTGGCAAAGAGCAAGAGGGCAGAGCCCTTTTTGTAGCCCAGAGCATCCTGGGCTAGATTGCAGACTTCCTGCAATATGCGCGCACTGGCCCTTCAAGAGCGTGCACGCGCGGGCGCACGCGCCCTCTGGAGACAGTCTTGTAACCTGGAAGTGAGTGCCGGCACCTCACGGGATGACGGCGCTGCACACAAGTCAGGAGTCCATGAACACGGCCGTCGAGGGGTAAGTCGGAACGACGGGCCGTGGCCATAGACGTTACAAATATGTTTGGATACAGCACTCTGTGAACAGCCAGCTTCTTTAGCAATGTCCTTTTGTGGCATACTCTCCTTGTGGAGGTTGTCAATGACTGTCTTCTGGAGAACTATCACGTCAGCAGTCGTCCCCATGATTGTGTAGCCTACTGAACCAGACTGTTGGACCATTTAAAGGCTTAGGAAACCTTTGCAGGTGTTTTGTGTTGCTTAGCTGATTAGTGTGACACCATGAGTCTAAAATCTTCAACTTTTACCCAATATTCAAATTTTCTGAGACACTAAATTTGGGGTTTTCATTAACTGTTCGCCATAATCTTCAACATTAAAAGAAAAAAAATGCTGGAAATAGATCACTCTGTGTGTAATGAATCTACATAATATATGAGTTTCACTTTTTGATTTGAATTACTGAAATAAATAAACTTTTTGATGATATACTAATTCATTGAGAAGGACCTGTATAATACCCACCAAAAAAAAACATGTTCCCCCTGCCAATTACTGTCATATCGCTAGCCCTGACCCATTTACCCTAAAATAGACATGTAATATATCAAAATTTACGGTAGACTATGACGATCACAAATAAAAGGCATATTTTAAGGTAAAATAGACCTTTTTAGGGTATTACCAGAAAAAATTTGCTGAAAAGTAAAAATTCATATTCTTTTACTACTATTTTCAAACTTTTAAACCTAAAAATTCTAAAATAGCAAAAAGGATGCGTATAAAAACGATAAAAAAAGAAGCCTGCATTGTCTACGGAAAAAACATCGCAAAAACGACGTCGCTAGCCCAACAAATAAAAGAGTTATAGCCGTTTAACGCATGCTAAAAACGGTTAAACGGTGCGTGGTCCTGAAGGCTCAAAATAGCCCGGTCCTGAACCAGTTAAAGTCAGAATCGTTATAATTATATTTGATAGATTAAAGAGACACTCCAGCTGTTTTTTTTTTATTATTGCTACTGTTTGTACAGCACACCTGGTAAAAGGATGGGCACGCCATTCTCTTACCGGGCTCTTTTAGAAATATCCAGGCCGCAAAGCGGTCACGTGATCGCACTGTGCCTAGCCGATTCCTACAGCGTCTGCTGTGTGGAACGGAAGTCTCTTTCTCTATGCATTCCCATGAGACACTTAAGCTGATAATCTAATCGGCGCTATGATGCTGATAACTCGAGTGTAATTTAAAAAAAATAAAATATGTATTATTTGCAAAGTTATGTGCATTTTTCTAAATATGCTAATTTGACTATACTTTGGCTATAATTGGAGGTTACCCTTTTCACTCTGGGCGGTGTAATGTTTTCTGTTTGACGCTGTCCAATCATCATACAGCTTCTCCCCCTTCCCAGCCCAGCAACACAGCTTCCATTCCCGACTGTATCCTTTAACTGGTGTCGTGGAAGTCAATGGCTCAAAATATATTAGACTGAAATTCAGAAGAGTCCAACAGACTCTCAGGCCAGGCACTTTATCCAGCATCCTAATCAGGATATTTCATACCGATATATATCAAGAGAGGAGAAGAAAACACACAGACGCTGCTGATATGCTCAAAATACTCCTCTGAAGGTTTATTTCCAAACTCAAACTATAATACTATCATTCAGAAGGGGTGTAGACTTGAGGTTAACCAATCAGAGACAAGGTGACAATATTTCTTATTCAGCCAATTACAGACATACGATACATTCCAGATACATCATTATAATTCTTCACATATCAGGTTTGCAGGTGGCCTTATCTCTCTTGGGCAGAATGTTCCCGTAAGATGGGGGAGGCACTCCCACAAGCATATTTGCCACCCTCCCTTCTCTCTCCCTGTCCCTTCTCTGCAAGCTTCGTATGGGAACCAAGGTCAAAGATAAAACATACGAAATCAACATAACTTGTGTTAAAGGAACAATGTCTTATTCACTACAAAAGAACCAAGATGGGAACTCCAGACAAGATGGCTGCTGCACGAAACTAAATCATTTAAACATTATTATAATCACTTTCACATAATACATATGTTAGTAATTCATCCTGCTTGATAATTAATATAATGTAATTTCATACAGAGAATATAAGCAAATAAACTATCCTTCACACTGGTGATACCTTTGCTTGTTTCACAGCTAGAACTGCGATCCTGGTGCCATTTGAAAGAATCTCAGCTTTCATATGCCACCAGAACCACTGTTCTAGGTGGTCGACAGCCGGAGACATGGCTATTTGAAGTCATCCCCTTCCCTCCAGCCTCCGTCTTTCACACGGTGTGAAGCAGCTTCATGCTGATAGGACAGCGTCAGTCTGTGATGTAGCTTCACCTCAGGAGAATTGCTGGTGTTGACACCCACTTGTCTAGTATTGCCTCATTTGCATATTTAGAAAAAAGCTCATAACTTTTAAAATAATAAACGTTTTGGGACACAATTTTCACTAGCATTATCAGTGTGACAGCGCCTATTAGATTAGCTAGGAGATTGGGCATTACTAAACTAGTGACAGATGCTCTTTAACCACAGAAAGAAAATTCTCAGTGCAGGAAACGCTCCATCTAGTGGTCAGAAAGCTTCAAACATGTGAAATGACCAATGTAGTAATTGGAATTTTTTATATTAATAACAGGAATCCTAAATAAAGCGCAAACATATTCCGCAGCACTTTACAATTGAGGAAGTAACTAACAAGTAAAATGGCAAATAATCTAAAAAAAGTAAACAAACAATGAGGCAAAAGGAGTTTTCTGCCCATAAGAGCTCACAATCAAATATTATTCATATTTCTTCTCTAATTCTATACAAAAGATAAGCTGTCTTGGGAGCCATTATTGGGGTAAAGTCCGCTGCCCATGCATTAAACCTTCGTACTGTTCATATTTGGATCTATGAAGTGTTTTCCTATAGACTAAATCAGGTTATTATTACTTGAACTAAGGAAAGCTCCAGCAGGAGTTTACAGAAGTACAGATCTGGACCAACACTCTTGAATATTCAGAATTACAGGGAACTCCCTGACCAATCCATCAATGAACGCAATAGAAATGTCTCAGATAAGCTTATCTTACCAAGGACGAGTACACAATGTGCGTAAAAGGACACATGTATAACCGGGATAAAGGACAATCGCAAGTGACGTTAAATGACTTGTTTGCCATTAGGAATAGAGAATGATTGGATAATGGCCTTGGTCTGCACAAGCTTGGCAGTAGTTTGTGGTTTACTGGTGCTGTATCCACAGCTAGGCTTGACATACTCTTATCTTAAAGCTAAAATCCTGCCAAAATACTGCCCAGCAGCACAGGAGACTTCATCCACCAGAATAAAAATTTAAAATCAGTGGTGCAACCACTGAATAAAAGGCAATCCAGACTCATAAGGCGCTCACACGAAATCCTAGGAACTTCCCCTCCCACCTGCACTCTACACATAACCCACAAATACCATAATAATAGTTTTTGGCAAAAAAACGTGGCAGGAGGCACATAATTAACAAGAACTCTCTGCATACGGGAAAGGACTACATGCTTTAGGCACCTAATTTTCTCCTGGCAGTTGAACGCATCTGCCTCTTTAAAGGGCCTAATTGTGCCTGCCACAACCACCCCCTTCCTTCCTGGGCAGCTGCCAGTGCATATGATCGAACTTGGTATTTGCCTGAGCCAAACCACTCAGCAGAAGATCTGCAGTGGTGCTTGTAAACCCTCCCCCCACTAGTGAGATTCCCCTAATGTGGGACGCTCAATGTAGTCGAACCATACAGCCACCATTGCCACACACCTCTGTCTCAGCAAAATGCCTTCACTTTCCAAACCTCTTTTACCCGTTAGTGAGCCTCCCGGACCAATTTCCGTCTTGTCTTTTCATCAAGTTTTGAGGGACGTCCAGTTCTTGGTAACGTCACTGTTGTGCCAAATGTAATCCACTTCTTGATGACCGTCTTCACTGTGTTCCATGGTACATCTAATGCCTTGGAAATTCTTTGGTATCCTTCTCCCGACTGATGCCTTTCAACAATCAGATCCCTTTGATGCATTGTAAGCTCTTTACGGACCATGGCTTTTGCGGTCACATGCAACAAAGAAAATGTCAGGAAAATCCTAATAGAACAGCTGAACTTTATATGGGGTTACTCAGAATCACTTTAAATAATGGCAGCTATGTACTGATTACTATTTAACATGAGTTTAAATGCAATTGGCTAATTCTGACTTCCCCAATTATAAGAGGGTGTTCACACTTATGCAACCACATTATTGTAGTTTTGTTATTTTTATTTTTTCCCTGTAAATGATTTCAGTTTGTTTTTCAATGGAATTGTACAGATTATGGGTCACAGTAAAGGTGTATACTATTTATAGCCACTTATAAGTGATTTTGGCTCCCTCTCTCTGCCCATCTGCACACCCGCGATGTGATTTCGGGGTGCCGATGTCTTCTATGCCAGCCGGAGGCATTCACCTTTAGTGAATGCCTGTTAGGCCATGCCTCCAGCATGGCCTAAAAGATGCCTGTCAGTTTTACACGGACAAGCAATAATACACTGCAATACAGAAGTATTGCAGTGTATTATAAAAGCGTTTGATCGCATAGTAAAGCCCCTAGTGGGTCTAAAAAAAATTAATTAAAAACCCACTTTGCTTTATGAAAAAAAAAACTATAAGATGATTATATTATTTAATCCGCACGGTCAACGACACAAAAAATAAAATAAAAAACAATGTCAGAATTGCTCTTTTCTGTTCATCATGCTTTCAAAAAATTTATAAATCATGAAAAAGTTGTATGTACTCCGAAATGGTACCAATAAAACCTACACATAATCCTGCAAAAAAAAAGTCCACATACAGCTATGTCAGCAGATTAATAAAAAAAGTTATGGCTCTTAAAATTTGGCGACACAAAAACAAATAATTAAAAAAAAAAAGTGTTTTTACTGCGTAAGGCCTTGTTCACACAGTTTTTTGAAGGCAGAAAATTCTCCCTGGAAAAATATTTTTTTTCCCATAAAATGCGTCAAAAAACGCTGAAGGTATTCAGCGTTTATTTTTCTGTCTCCCATTGATTTCAATGGGGTTTTTGAGGCAGAAAACGCCTCAAGATAGGGCATGTCGCTTCTTTTCCCGCGAGCGTTTTTTTCCGCACGCCGGAAAAAAAACAGCCTCCACCTTCTATTGAAATCAATGGGAGGCAATTTCGGCCGTTTTTTTGCAACTTTTTGCAGCAAAAAACACGTAAAAAAACTGAACAGGGCCTAAAAGTAATAAAACATCCCAAAAAAAAACAAAAACTCTATAAATTTGGTATCACCGCAATCATAACAACCTGCTGAAAAAAATTATTATGTTATTTATACCACACGGTAAACAGCGTAAATTTAAGATGCAAAAAAAATTGCGAAGTTGCTGTTCTTTTTCTATTCCCCCCCAAAAAAAGTTAATCCCTAAATATGTACCCCAAAATGGAACTATTATAAATACAACTTGTCCCGGAAAAACAAGTCCTTATACAGCTATGTTGACGCAAAAATAAAAAAAAGTTATAGCTCTTTGAATGGGACAATAGGACAAAAAAAAATTGCTAGTCAGAGGCCTAAACTAGGCTGGTCACTAAGGGGTTAAACCTATTCTCACTTTCCTACCTACTAATCATTAATCACCTCAGCCGATTTCTTGCTGTTCCGCCCCTACATCACTTACCCCCTCAAGTACACAATAGGTGGGCAACACTCCTACCCCTTCTTTTTTTTTTTATGGCTTTATTTTTCCAAAACTTTTTCCAAAACTTTTACAATGTGTTACAGTACAAACAAGTACAGTAAATAAAACAATAGAAACAAGACAAATTACAAGGCATCTGGTAGGCACTATACTGCAAGATTATTATCAGAAGAGAAATTCTACTAACTCAGGCCAAAAGGGGGCAATCCTGGGACATATCCATTCACAATGTATTTATGTACCACCTCCGACTGGCATCTAAAACAGCTATCCGAAGACAGCATCCCAATTCTCTGGAGTCTGACTGGTTTATAGTAAATCCAATGCAGAGACCGAGATTGTATCAGAAAATCTCTTGCACTAGTAACCGAATCAAAAAATGACAGTTCTACCCCTCTCCACTCCTCAACTTCCAGATCAGGGATATCCCCCTTCCACCGGGTAAAGGCTTTATCAAAAGGTCATTATCCAATGGACAGCAATAAGGCGTAATTTGAGCAAGGACCTTTGAAAGGGCCGGGGCCCCGAGAAGATCCTCCAGTCTAGAAAACCCCAACTGAGGCCACATAGAACCAAATTGGGCAAACCAAGCATGACGTAACTGGATATAGTGGAAAAAGACCTTCTGCGAAAGCTCAAATCTATCTCTAAGTTCAGAAAAGGATAGAAAACCAGAGTCTTCCGCGGACAATTGACACAGGAACTGTACCCACATCCACATGTGTACCCACTCGCCCACATCCCCGCCCCCGGCAAAGATTCAAAATGAGGCAACCAAGGATTATTCCATATCGGAGTTCTAGGTGAGTACAATGGAACCGTTGTGACCTTCATCATAGCATGAGCTGCCTTCCATGCTACAGCCACCATCTGAAGCGGGAGACGTACACTATCCCGGGATTTGAATCTATACAGTAAATTTGCAAGACTTTCATAAGACGTCATAAGTGCCCCTGCAAGTGCAGTGGCTGCATTACTCAAATCGATATCTATCCACCACCGTGCAAGCACCAGTTGAGATGCCAGGTGTCACGAACACCACTCCCGGCACACGTGACTTGGATGCTACTGTAAAGGGGAACTCCGCTTGTCCACTCTCACTATTACACACACCTATCGCAACAGGCTAATAACGAGTTAAAGCGCACCCCAAAACCAGTTCACACATCCACACAAAACGCTGCCACCACTTGCCGTATTAGGCCGACAAGAGCCTCCTCCTGGTAACGCACACGTTCACCCAGGCACACACTGAATCTAAATAGCATTCAACAGATTATGCTTTTCCTCTTCGAAGTTGTGGGTAGGTTTAGAGCAGCAAGGAACAAACTTATTAATTTTAAGGTTTAATATACGAAAGTACAGTGCTTACAAAGGTTACAAAAATGATGTAAATAAAATGACATACATATAAGCAAAACAGTTACAAAATAAAAGGGAATAAAGCAAAGAATAACAGACCTCTTACGTATTGGATAGGTTAGAGATCCCGCTGAGGAGAACAGCTTGAATGTGGACAGAACTGCAATGTGGTCGCATCTCCTGTGGTCTGACACTGTGTATTTCTTGGTATGCCACTATAAAGGGTCCAAACAAGACCCCTCACCCCTCCTCCTGGTCAGGTGGAAGGAGGATGGCTAATTACATGCAAAACAGGCAAAGTTGTCGGACAAACTTCTAATCGGTCACAACTCTTTATATGAATCTCGTAGCGAGATACCATGTCCGACAAGTTCCCGGGCATATTTTAACCAACCCTGGCATACCAAACATGACTATGAAATATTAATAATTGTAACCAACATTCAGTTCTGGGGTTTCTCATGGCCGAGAATCCCTGCGCTTGAGACCCAAGGAGCGTCTGAGGTCCTGGATCATATACACCTAGCTGGGTTATATACAATATGAATTATGACAGGGGGGGCTTTGAAGGATTATATTTCTTTTGTCCCATACAGCCATTTCTGTAGACATGTGGGTACTGGAGTCTCTCTGTCTGGCTTCCAAAGTATTGATTAGATTAGCACCCATGGTGTGATGGGAGCCCCACAGAGACAAAGTTGGTCCTTGTGTTGTCATGCAAACTAATTTGATTATGTCTCTGGAAAAGGACATCCTGATTATCCCCCCCACCGTCAGGGACATTTACCTGATGCATGGGTTTTAAAACATAACTCATGACACCTCTCCCTTTTATAGATGGCATGGGAGATTTATTCACAACCTGAAAATAAGGAATATTACATCCCCCAAGGACTGGTTTATCACACCTCCCCCTTTATGATGTGCCCTGGGAAATTGACTTACAGGTCATTTCCCAAGCACATCCCCTTGGCGGGATAACCCATCTGCGTTCCCATGTTCACTTCCCTTCTTATGCTGGATCGTAAAGTCATACTGCTGTAGAGCTAGGCTCCACCGCAGTAATTTGCCATTATCACCCGCTACCCTGTGTAAAGTCCGGAATCTTTTGCGGTACACCTCTGGGGTGAGGTTATATTTCCGGATCAAAGCTTGTTTGATGGCATCATAATCCCCATCCTGGTCTAGGGGAAGAGCTGCAAACACTTCCAAGGCTTTGACTTTTAACCCTGGGGTTAGGTACCTGGCCCATTGCTCATTGGGTAACTGGTACTGTCTGCAAGCCTTTTCAAATCCTCTTAGGAAAGTGTCCAGGTCCCCATCCTTTTCCATAACAGGAAAGTGCTCCAGACGGGGTTTAAAGGTTGTTATGGTATCCCTGGACTCTCTGTTCGGTGGGGTAGAAGTGTGCAATTGGAGTCGTGCTAACTCCAGCTGGTACTCTCGCTCCGCCTGGCGCTCTGCCTGGCGCTCTGCCGCCTCTCGCTCTGCCTGGCGCTCCGCAAACTCTCGCTCTGCTTGGCGTTCTTGTAAAATAAGCTGCATACGCATTTGGGGGTCACATTCACTCATCTGTTGAAGAATTAGGGGCAAACAAGAGTCCACTCCACTCCGAGAACTGCTGCTGCTGGCACCCTCTGGGTCTGCCAGTTCCGGAGCCATATCCATTGCTTGATCCCCATGTGCTGTATAGGTCCCTGGCTCAGGTACCACATGGCGTTGGTGCTTGGCATCATCCTCTACCAACGCCCGGATCAGCATTTCTTTTGTTTTGTCAGTCCCATCCAGACCTCTCTGCTCACAAAGGCTGATCAAAACGGCTTTGTCTTGCTTCTTGTAAGTAGCTGCCATCTTAGCAGTTACTTGCCAAATAAAAATAGAAAAGAAAAACAAGAAGGGAGGGGAACTGTATGCAAGTATGTCTTAATTAATAAAAAATAAATAAGCACTGAGTTTGTCCTTATAGACCGGGGAGCTCCTCGCAAGGATTCTGCCAGTCCTTAAGTGCAAGGGTTAATTACTTAATCCAGGCACTTAATGCTCTAATAAAAAATAAAATTATCCCACCGCTGCCACCACTCTGTCACGAACACCACTCCCGGCACACGTGACTTGGATGCTACTGTAAAGGGGAACTCCGCTTGTCCACTCTCACTATTACACACACCTATCGCAACAGGCTAATAACGAGTTAAAGCGCACCCCAAAACCAGTTCACACATCCACACAAAACGCTGCCACCACTTGCCGTATTAGGCCGACAAGAGCCTCCTCCTGGTAACGCACACGTTCACCCAGGCACACACTGAATCTAAATAGCATTCAACAGATTATGCTTTTCCTCTTCGAAGTTGTGGGTAGGTTTAGAGCAGCAAGGAACAAACTTATTAATTTTAAGGTTTAATATACGAAAGTACAGTGCTTACAAAGGTTACAAAAATGATGTAAATAAAATGACATACATATAAGCAAAACAGTTACAAAATAAAAGGGAATAAAGCAAAGAATAACAGACCTCTTACGTATTGGATAGGTTAGAGATCCCGCTGAGGAGAACAGCTTGAATGTGGACAGAACTGCAATGTGGTCGCATCTCCTGTGGTCTGACACTGTGTATTTCTTGGTATGCCACTATAAAGGGTCCAAACAAGACCCCTCACCCCTCCTCCTGGTCAGGTGGAAGGAGGATGGCTAATTACATGCAAAACAGGCAAAGTTGTCGGACAAACTTCTAATCGGTCACAACTCTTTATATGAATCTCGTAGCGAGATACCATGTCCGACAAGTTCCCGGGCATATTTTAACCAACCCTGGCATACCAAACATGACTATGAAATATTAATAATTGTAACCAACATTCAGTTCTGGGGTTTCTCATGGCCGAGAATCCCTGCGCTTGAGACCCAAGGAGCGTCTGAGGTCCTGGATCATATACACCTAGCTGGGTTATATACAATATGAATTATGACAGGGGGGGCTTTGAAGGATTATATTTCTTTTGTCCCATACAGCCATTTCTGTAGACATGTGGGTACTGGAGTCTCTCTGTCTGGCTTCCAAAGTATTGATTAGATTAGCACCCATGGTGTGATGGGAGCCCCACAGAGACAAAGTTGGTCCTTGTGTTGTCATGCAAACTAATTTGATTATGTCTCTGGAAAAGGACATCCTGATTATCCCCCCCACCGTCAGGGACATTTACCTGATGCATGGGTTTTAAAACATAACTCATGACACCTCTCCCTTTTATAGATGGCATGGGAGATTTATTCACAACCTGAAAATAAGGAATATTACATCCCCCAAGGACTGGTTTATCACACCAGGTAATACAGATAAAGGGTTGGTGCCACCTTCCCCCCATGTGTTTAGGAGCCTGTAGTAGACCGAGACCAAACCTAGGGACTCTACCCTGCCAGTAAAAAAAGACTGTAAAACACTGTCATGCTTTTTAAAAAATTGTCTAGACAATACATTAGGACAGGCATAAAAATAAATATAGAAATTTAGGGAGATACACCATTTTAAATAAATTAATCCTGCCGTAGATTGATAAGGGGAGATTGTTCCAAGTGTTTAGCTGCTTTTCAGCAGCAACAACCAAAGGGTCAAGGTTAAACTCACCATATCTTGATAAATCAAGAGCAATCTTAATCCCAAGGTACGTAAATTGGGAAACTACTTGCAAGGGTACAGGGAGACTCTGTTTGGAGCAATATCCCGGAAACAGGGGAAATAAGACCGACTTAGACCAGTTTTAAAAGAGATGCCAGAGAAGAACCATCCTCCTCTAGATATACCAGTGTGTCATCTGAGTACAGGGATAATGTTTCAACTATGTGGCCCCTAGAAAGACCTTTTATGGATGGAGATTGGCGCATGGCCAATGCAAGGGGTTCTATTGCGAGGTCGAATAACAAAGGGGAGAGCGGGCACACCTGCCGGGTACCACAACCCAAGAAAAAGGAGTCCGAAATATCCATATTCATTCTCACTCTGGCACTCGGTACTTCACATGAGGCGAACCAGAGCCAAAAAAAAACGTGGACCAAAATTTAAACGAGAGAGAAGCGTCCAAAGATAACGCCATTCGACCGAGTCAAAGGCCTTATAAGTATCCAAGCGACAACAAAGCCAAGAGAAACTGCCTGTAACGAAGGGTCTGTGGACCCACTGGGCCGTACCGACTTGGCGGTAAGGCAGCTGGCCAACAGGGAGCAGGTGAATGTCTATAGTTCTATAGGTACCTGTGGCAGCTCAGACAGCAGCATGGCAGGCTCGGCTGGGACTAGGTAGCAGGGGGACGTCAGGCGAGGTGAAGCAGGTCAGACGTGGATGCAGCACGGCACGACTTTGGCACAGCTCAGTACTAGACCAGGAAGGTATGGATTGCTAGGAGCAGGAACTGGAAACACGTATAGGTACAGGGACAGGAACTAGAACAAGGGACTGGAACAGGAAACACACTAGGAGGCCATCACATAGACAAACTGTAGGGAACACAACGCTCAGGCATAGAACTAGGGGGCTGGACCCCTCTTATTGTCCAGGGTACTCACGGGTCAAAGTTCGGCCAATGGGATCCGGCAGAGGTGAGTGGATGCGAGCGCTGGCGTCTCCTGAGGAGGAGGCTGGGGCCAGCGCTTGCCGACTCGTGGCTGCGGCTCTCAGGGGGAGGTTGGAGCTGACAGCCCGCAGCCACGGACATTACACTGCCCGCCTCGCCGCATCTAGATTTAAAAAAAGTCTGTGTATATTAAAGAGGCTCTGTCACCAGATTATAAGTGCCCTGTCTCCTACATAATCTGATCGGCGCTGTAATGTCGATAACAGCAGTGGTTTTTATTTTGAAAAACGATCATTTTTGAGCAAGTTATGAGCAATTTTAGATTTAGTTTCTTAAAGACCAACTGGGCGTGTTTTTACTTTTGATCAAGTGGGTGTTGTAAAGAAGTGTATGAGGCTGACCAATCAGTGACTAATCAGCTTCATACACTTCTCATTGTTCCAGCCCAGCTTCTTTCACTGCACAATCACACTGTGCTGTGGATCATGCTGGGATGGAACAATGAGAAGTGTATGTCACTGATTGGTCACTGATTGGTCAGCCTCATACACTTCTTTACAACACCCACTTGATCAAAAGCAAAAACACGCCCAGTTGGTCTTTAAGAAACTAAATCTAAAATTGCTCATAACTTGCTAAAAAATGATCGTTTTTCAAAATAAAAATCACTGCTGTTAACTACATTACAGCGCCGATCAGATTATGTAGGAGATAGGGCACTTATAATGTGGTGACAGAGCATCTTTAATGTCCATTCCTTTCCCGGGCATAAAGCCAGTCTGATCTGGGTGAACTAAAGACAAAACAACCTTCTTTATTCTAGTAGCTAAAATTTTGGCCAATATCTTAGCATCTGAATTAATAAGTGAAATCGGACGATAGGAGTCTGGAAGAGTAGGGTCCTTCCCTGGCTTCAACAACACCACAATAAGTGCCTCACGCATGGTGGTCGGCAGGATGCCCATCTCATAAGCACTGGAATACATGTCCTGAAGTCTAGGAATCAAAGTAGCGCTATTAGCCCTATACCACTCACCCCAACCCATCAAGACCAGGGGTTTTGCCAGAAGGCAGCAACTGAATGGCACTCTCTATTTCTTCAGCTACAATCGGCCCATCCAATTCAATCGCCTGAGCGGCTGACAGACGCCATAAGGGCAGTGAATTTAAGAAATGTTCTATATCACTTGGCGGAACACAGCACCTCGAGCCATACAGCCAGGCATAAAATACAGAAAACACCTTACTTATATCATTCGGGTCAGTACACAATATACCCTGTGCAGAGAGAATGGAAGGAATATACACACAAGGACGCTCCAACCTCGACAGATAAGTTAGACGTTTACCATTTTTATCTCCGAATTCAAAAATGGATGCCTTGGTATTCAGCACTCGCTTCCTCTTCTGTTCAGTATGTACAAGTAAGGGCATGACCAGACGTGGCGGAGTTCTGCATACACTGTCCGCATCAATGCCGCACAGAATCTGCCTTGCAGATTCTGTTGCGGCTTTGCCTAAAATGGGCATTAAATTGATGCGGACTAGCCATTGCGTATTCAGGTGAAGAGGGCTTCCCTTCTCTCTATCAGTGCAGGATAGAGAGAAGGGACAGCCCTTTCCCTAGTAAAAGTCAAAGCAATTCATACTTATCCGGCCGTTGTCTTGGTGACGCGTCCCTCTTTCGACATCCGGCCCGACCTCCCTGGATGACGCAGCAGTCCATGTGACCGCTGCAGCCTGTGATTGGCTGCAGCCGTCACTTGGACTGAAACGTCATCCCGGGAGGCCGGACAGGGAGTTCTCGGTAAGTATGAAATTATATTTGTTTTTACAGGTTGATGTATATTGTGATCAGAAGTCACTGTCCAGGGTGCTGAAACAGTTACTGCCGATCGCTTAACTCTTTCAGCACCCTGGACAGTGACTATCTCCTGACGTCGCCTAGCAACGTTCCCGTAATTACGGGTGCACACACATAGTCACCCGTAATCACGGGAGCCCCATTGACTTCTATGGGCCTGCCCGTGCCGTAATAACGGCCCATGATTACGGGCGTTTTTACGTTAGTGTGCATGGTGCCTCAGTCTGGCTGTAGACCTAGAAATACATAGGTCCAGCGAGAATGAAGAAATGTAATGTTAGTAAAACCAATACGCTACGCAGCACACATAACATCTGCGGACTTCATAGCGGAATTTTGACTCTCCATTGAAGTCAATGGAGAAATTCCACAATGAGTCCGCAACCAAATTCCGCAACGCAGCCTATGCTCCGCAGCGGAATTGTCCGCAACGTGTAAACGAACCCAACTAAAAAGCTCAATGGAGAAACGGGTACGCTGCGGATTTCCAGAGCAATTCCGCCACGTCTGGTCATGCCCTAACAGTTTACTTTGAATCCCTGCCCAGTGTTTTTTGGTGTCTGATTGGGAATTTGCAATAAACTCCTCCTCCGCCCGTTGGACCTCGCTCACTAAGAATCTCTCTTTGTCCCTGGAAACCCTTTGTAGCGTCCATGGCCGCAGGCCGTCGGGTTTACTCACCTCCCGACGCCCGCAGCCATGGATCCGTGAGCGCTGGTCCCCATCTCCTTCCTAGGAGACGCCAGCGCTCACTTCCGCTCGTGTCTGCTGTGTTTCGTAGGGTGCGCACGCACGCTCGTGCCCGCTCTTAAAGGGCCAGCGCGCGCACCTGTAAAACAATCATCATCAACCACATGATTTCCTGGTCTATAAGAAGGCCCAGCCCTTCTGATCCTTCCCTGAGCGTTGTTAGTTATCCCAAGTCTGTCTTGCAAATGGTTCCTTAGTGTTTCCCATTCCAGTTGTTACCCGTACCCGGTTACCTGTTCTTGTACCCCGTGCTGTTCTTGTTCCTGTGCCTATTAGCGTCGGAGTCGTGTCTACTGCACCTGCTGTCGTTGCCACGTCCAGTGTCTTCTGCCACGTTCCAGTGTCATCTGCCACGTCCAGTATCTTCTGCCACATCAGATACTGCCTGCCACGTCTGGTGCTACCTGCTGTACCGACCTCCATCCGTGCTGAAGCCACAGCCACTGTCTGGACTAGTTCAGGTACCCAAGTGTTACTAACTACTATAGACTTTCGTATAGACTGTGACCTGGTCAGCTTCCTCTCAGCTACGGCGAAGCGGCCTAGTGGGTCCACATACCCTGTGATCGTGACACCCTTCTACATTTTGCCACACCGGCTGCGAATGCTCCTCTCTGTGGCTTTATAGGCATCCCACACAATCAATGGATCTGGATGGGAGGAGTTGTTTTCCAAGTACATACCATGAGAGGCTGAGACCTCTGAAGTGACCTCAGGAGAGGCAATCCATACCGGATGTAACCTCCAGACTTTAGTCATTGGGAGGTCCAGTTATAAATGTCAAAAACAGAGCTGAATGATCTGAGATACCCCTGGGAGTATGAGCAATAATTGCATGAGGTAATTGCAGGCAAAAAATCTCAGGAGGCCATACCAAGGTCAATCCTAGAGAATGTTTTATGAGTAGATGAATAATATGAGTAGGATGTATCCGTTGGAAATTTCCAACGCCACACATTAGTGAGACGGAGTGCCGAAGACCAGGCATTAAGATGGGCAGATGCCTGATCCAAGCCTCCCGTACGGTCTACCGAGGCATCCAGTACTGCATTAAAGTCACCCACATATAAAATCGGGCTCACCGGGAATTCTGACAGCTTAACGGCCAGTAAAGCTAGCAGGGCCAGAGGTGAAGGGACATATAAATTGATTATAGTAAATACTGACCCCTGCATCAGACAATGTACAATAACATATCTACCAAAATGGTCGGAGGCCACCTGCAGCACCTCCATATGCAGACTCTTGACTATAAGGAAAGATACCCCACTAGAGTAATTGGAATAAGAGGAGTGATATCCTTTTGCTATCCAAGCACTTTTAAGTGCCAAAACTTTTTGGCCGGTCAGATGTGTCTCCTGTAAACATATATGCGGAGAATGCGTCTTTACAAAATTAAATACAAGCGCTCTCTTTAATTTAGAATTGAGCCCACATACATTCCAACTTAACACCTTAATTGAAGCCATAATGCATCCAAAGGACATACAGTAGCCCAGGACCACTCACGACCAAAGAGTGAGGGAAGAGCGAAAAAAGGAGCACCACATTCACGCAAACATTCATCAGACTTAGCATACAAGTAATACAATGCAACTAGCAATATACCCAAAATCCCTGTCAGAGACTAAACTAGCTAAGTGCAGACCTTTACCCTGTAACTATAGAACAGATAGAGAACAGTGGTTCTGTATAAACTAACAACTACCCCACTAGCATAGTCCCAAGACCTGACTCCTTGTACGGGATAACATTAGAAAAGATATATCACATAATCAAACTACATATAATTAGACTTTAAGAAGATTCTGTCAAAAGTGTTGAGCAAGAAAGCATGTAACATCCAATACGGAATCCTGTCTAGCAGGGGACTGCTCAGTCCGGAGGAGGAGCTTCTCCAGGAGCACGCGGCGCACCGTCCAAGGCCTCAGCAGGGGAGAGAGAGAATTTAGATGTGGATCCATCAATCACTTTCAGTTTGCCAGGGTAAAGCATGGAATACTTGTATCCCTTCTTCCTAAGTGAGAACCTTGTATATTGTACTCGCTGCCTCTGTATGTTGACGGAGAAATCCGTGTAGATGGAGGCTTGTTGGTCATTATATAGAAAAGTTCCTTTCTTCCGTGCCGCTTGTAAAATGGCATCTCTATCTCTGAAATGTAGCATGCGTGCAAGTAACGGACTTGGAGGTCCTCCTGGCGGACCCAGACGAGCAGGGACCCTGTGAGCCCGTTCAATGGCAAAAAAGGCAGAAAAGTCCGTAACATCTAGGGTGTGCCTCAGCCACCGCTCCAGAAACTTTACTGGGGTCGGACCCTCTGATTTCTCCGGCAGTCCCACAATGCGGATGTTTTTTCGCTGAAGCCGGTTCTCAAAGTCATCTGCTCTTTCCACCGAGACCACCACCTGTTTTTTCAACTCCGCAATTTGAGCTGGAATGGGGCGCAGTGTCCTCCACCTCAGAAACCCTACGTTCTGTTTCAGTAGTACATTCACAGATTTTCTGCATATCATGCCTCAGTATAACAAAATCTTGCCGCAGTTCATCAATTTTAGTAACAAGCTTAGATTGACATGAATGGATTCCAGTCAGCAGTTCTGCAAATTATAAGTCCATATGTGAGGAGGAAATTGATCCTGTGGGTACCCCGGTAGTGGCAGGCTCATGGAACTCTCAAACATTGACAGGGAGGGATCAGGGGAGGCAGGCAGACGCAGAGGTCTGGAGAACTGTTCAAGTTTCTTCACTGCGTGAGATTTAACCGGTTCAGGACCGGGCTATTTTGATTCTTCAGGACCAGACACCATTTAGCCCTTTTTAGCACTCGTTAGTTAAACGGCTATAACTTTTTTATTTGTCGTGCTAGCGATGTGATTTTTGCGTTGTTTTTTTCCGTAGATAATGCAGGTTTCTTTTTTTTTTTTAGCATTTTTATACACATCCTTTTTGCTACTTTAGGCTTAAAGTTTGAAAATAATGGTAAAAAAAGAAGCTTTTTTACATTTTAGCAATTTTTTTTTGGTAATAACATAGTTTCACCCTAAAATAGATCTTTTATTTGTGATCGTCATTGTCTACCATCAATTTTAATATATTGCATGTCTATTTTAGGGTAATTGGCTTAGGGCTAGCGTTACGTGAATGATTGGCATGGGGAACGTTTTTTTTGGGGTGGGTATTTTATGTGTATTATTAATATTAATAGCACTTTACTTTTATTTTTTTATTACTAAGGTCTGTCCCTCAAAAGTCAGAAAAGACCTTTGGAGGACTTTATTTTATTTTTTTTCCTTTCTCTTACACCATGTTTTTCCACTGGGGGAAATCAGCCCTCTCATAGTGACTATTGTCACTAATAGGGCTGTGATGGGTCTAGTAAGATCCAGCAGCAGTCTGCCACTAACAGCATCCCGGCAATCATGTGACCAGTCACATGATCACCGGGACCAATAGAGACAGCGGTGCTGAAGCTGCCTCTATTCCTATACACAGTATAGCGCTGTGTAAAAGGGATCAGAGAAGATAGAAGCAGCGAAAGCTGCTTCTATCTTCTCCTCAGGGTCCCCGGCAATCACTGAATGCCGGAGACCCGACATTCAACTGCCCGATCACTCGGGTAGCAAGCTAAAACCCGCGCCGTAAATAGTCTATGGCACGGGTTTTAAGGACCCTGACCGCTGGCCGTAAATACAAAGCCAGCGGACTGGAACCGGTTAATTTTCGATATGGTGGCACAAGAGGGATCAACATCCAGTGAGCGGAACGGAGGATCTTCCACCACAGATTCATCATCAGAAGGGGCGGGGGGGACATAGGAGTCCTAGTTGTGCACAAAATGGTGGATGAGCTGAGAAGGGGTCAGCACCCGTCCGTGAAGCACTATAGAGACTTGTGCAAGGAGCAAAGAAGAGCACACGGGTATCCACACACCTGCCAACCCAGCAGCTGCGTGTATTGCAGACGCTGTGAAAGTCTATCAGTTATCAGGGCCCCTGAAGCACAGAGGGGATTCCTTCGCCACAGGGTTTTAGACAGTTGCAGCCACAACCAACAGCGTGGGCTAAGGAAGGGGAGGGGGGGGGGGGAGAGAGGGAAAGGCACCTCCACACATCTACCTCCCAGTCAAACTCAATGTCCAAGATAGGGTGATATCTCCAGTCCTAAGGGTCCTCCGCCAGCTTACTCATGCAGTCCAAAGCAGTGTAATCAGTCAGAGGCAACA
The DNA here is from genome assembly GCF_050947455.1 of Rhinoderma darwinii. NCBI lineage: Eukaryota > Metazoa > Chordata > Amphibia > Anura > Rhinodermatidae > Rhinoderma > Rhinoderma darwinii. The sequence continues at coordinate 479,477,839 of NC_134687.1, forward strand.
CCCAGTCAGTGTCTGTTCTCTCAGAGAACCCCCGCCATCCACCACGTGCCGACCGTAAGAACCGGATCTCTCTCCAGTCAGGTTTAATTAAGCCAGACACCATAAATTTCCTCACGGACAGAGACAGGGGTACAAGCTGTCACGTTCCTGCACTGGAAATCACTCAAGCCTGCAGGATGGATGAGATTTAATCAGGATAGGGAGTCAGGGGACTCAGGAGCTCCGTGAAGCACGTCTGCTCAGTCAGACATCCGGCCACGCCTTCACTCCTACCCCCTTTACCTTCCCTACCTGGACATCCTGCACCCATGGATGAAGTGACCACCGCCATCTCAGACCCCAGTACTTGACCCACGGCCCCAAGATGTGCCTCCCCATCTAGCCTATTAAATGCCAAAGCAACCTGGCCCCTTCCTAAAGAGGCTCGGTCACCAGTTTATAAATGCCTTATCCCCTACCTAACCTGATAGTCGCTGTAATGTAGATCTCAGTGGTTTTTATTTTGAAAACCGATAATTTTTGAGCAAGTTATGAATGATAGATTTATGCTAGTTTATTAATGCCCAACTGGGCGTTTTTTAACTTTTGACCAAGTGGGCAATGTAAGAAGTGCATTCCGCTGACCAATCAGCGTCATACACTTCTCTCCATTCATTTCCATCTGTACTCTTAGCACAGAGTGATCTCACGAGATCACGCTGTGCTGTGTGAGTAAGTCCCACAGAAACTTTACCGAAGTGTCGGGAGTGTGAATAGACCTCGCATCCTGGCTGGAGGAAATGTCTATTCACTCTCAAGACACTTCGGTAAAGTTAATGTGGGTGTATATGACAGCACAGCGTGATCTCTCGAGATCACGCTGTGCTGTGAGTACAAATGGACATGAATGGAGCGAAGTGTATGATGCGGATTGGTTGTCATACACTTCTCTTTACAACGCCCACTTGGTCAAAAGTTAAAAACCGCCCAGTTGAGCATTAAGAAATGAATTAGCATAAATCTAACGTTCATAACTTGCTCAAAAATGATCGTTTTTCAAAATAAAAACCACTGCTATCTACATCACAGCAGCGATCAGATTATGTAGGAGATAGGGCACTTATAATCTGGTGACAGAGCCTCATTAAGACTCCTAGGAAAACCATACCTTCACAAGCGAAAGCGGTCTGATAGTAAAGCAATTCAGTTAGATAGATAAGTCTGGTACTCTTATTGACACAAATTTAATACAATAGTCAACCTCAAAAGAAAATACACAATATATTTCCGTAATCATTTTATTTGAAAAGAAATTGTTGTACATTGTACAAACCCATTACTACCAATCAAATAAATATAGAGGGAAAAAAAGTGTTACAATTGGCAGAATTTGAACCAATTAAAATGCCCAGAACATGATGCATTTGTGAGAAATCTACAGATGTCAGTGGTCACAGACATTAATGTTGTACTTGATGTGCGCAGACAGAAAATTAGAAAACGGTTATTAGAAGAGATGCTATATGATAACAAAAATATAGAGAGATAAACCATTTAGGTGATGTTTTCACAGAAATTTCATTTACTTCGAATCTGTGAAGTCGATAGCTTGTATGTGTGTACATCCCACACATACAATAGCCGGTTACATAGTTATTCAGCCACTCTTATTTCAGTTTCACATCAAATGGGAAAAATAAATTTCATGTGTGTTTTCTGCAGGCCTGCCAGCTTATCTATACACTTGGTTAAGATTTGCGTTGCCCTATATCATGGTAGATAATTTGATGCAGCACCATGTCATAGCTTTAGACGTTTGCTACAAAACTTGCAGCTACTACTTTCCTGTCCCATGATGTATTTTACAGGTTACAGTTTAAACCCATGAAGTAATAAGTCAACATGTTAAGATCTTTCAAGGTCACTAAAAAGATTAAAGGAACACTAAACCTAGAAGTAAATGTAAACAGGAGATTTATTTGCCCCTTTTTCTACATGTTTTTCACCACAGGGGTTAATTTCCTGCGCGATCCGTTCAGTCGTCAGCTGGGGAATGGCTTAAAATTTTTGCCCTACTGCAGACAGGGCAGAGGGCTCCTGGTCCACCCAATTGTCTTTATAGTTAGGCTGGATTCACACGTGTGCGCCTTTTGCACACGCAAAAAACGCGGCGTTTTGCCTGCGCAAAAGGCACTTGACAGCTCAGTGTGGCAGCATCATATGATGCGCGGCTGCGTGCTTTTCGCGCAGCCGCCATCATTATGACACTCCATTTGGATGTTTGTAAACAGAAAAGCACGTGGTGCTTTTCTGTTTTCATTCATCCTTTTGACAGCGGTTGCGCGAATCACGCTGTTCGCACGGAAGTGCTTCCGTGTGACATGCGTGGTTTTCACGCACCCATTGACTTCAATGGGTGCGTGATGCGCGAAAAACGCTCAAAGAACGGACATGTCGTGATTTTTACGCAGCGGACCAACGCTGCGTAAAAATCACGCACATGTCTGCACAGCCCCATAGACTAATATAGGTCGGTGCAACGCGCGTGCAAATCACACGCGTTGCACGGACGTATATCCCGTTCGTCTGAATAAGCCCTTAAGACACAGGATAGTGAGGAGGGGAAACATGGCTGTGGAAGGTTTGTGGGGGGGGGGGGGGGGCTTCTCCTTTTGGAGAGGGCTTGCAATAGACCACATCGTTGTGTACTTATTTGTCACATGGGTGAGAGAGCACGTACTGGGCTTTAATATTTAAAAAAAAAGGAAGAGCTCCTGGGACAAACTGAGTTCTTTATACGTTTCTACGTTTTACTTGTAATATAAAACAAATGGGATCAAACAAGAGGAAGTGCTGGGATATATTTTATTTTTGGCGTGCGCATTTTCTATGTTTAGTGTTCCTTCAAAGTTAGTGCTACTTAAGTTGGGGTATGACTAAGGGTCCTATTACACAGCCCGATGTTTGACTTGTAAACAAGCGCCCATTAACGAGACCGCTCGTTGATCCGCGCTCGTTTGCTCACCATACATTTCTATCACGTCGGCAGCACATCTCTGTTTACAGAGGGAGATGCGCTGCTGACTGATATTTTAGATTGCAGAAACTATACGATCAGCCGATGAACGAGTGTTTGCGCGTTCACCGGCTGATCGTTGCCCTGTTTGCACAGGGCAATGATTGGGCACAAGCGTTCTGTGGACGCTCGTTTGCTTGAATAATTGGCTTGTGAAAAAGGACCCTAACTGTCCACCACTTGTTTGCATTGAGCGTCACAATTTTATTGGATTTGCTCCTATGAGCTGCGTACAGGACAGGAAAGTGTCGAGCTAAAAAAAAAACCTTCTTGTTGGTGTTATCAGGGATGCAGTATATGCAAAATTTCTATACACTTCTGATTTGGACAATGCATTTAACATTCCTTAAAACCACATTGGATTACTTTTCTCACTGAGGATTTAATAAGAAATGGCAACATGTAGCGCCTGAATGCCATTTTATAGTGATGGATTAATACACCATTGAATTCCGCATGCAGAAATACATAAATCAAGAATATGACTAACATCATACAATAAATATTTTTGCTGCTATAGGATGTTATAACCGTATAGGAGGAGCACTGTAACAATTGACCTTTGTGCTGGCTGATGTGTGTAAGAACGGACTGCAGGCATGCATAGTGAATCATGTACATTCTGAAATCAAAAGTGTGCGCTGCCACTAACAACTTTGTACTAGTGAAAACCACTGCAGTGAATCAACTCTTGGTAATTAGAAAATGTACATTTTATTGTAAAATATTGAGGTATATTACCAAAGATAACCATAACGCGACAGCTCCACAGGTTTCTGCAGCAAAAAAGTTCTGGTCAATGAGTTAGAAAAGAGGCAAAAAAGTTATATAATAAACTGGGATGGACATTGGATCCACACTTCACACAGTCAAAGGGTATCCAGAACGTTTCAATTTATGTAGGATGAAACAGTTTTGGGCCAACCAGAAGTCAGGCAGTCTCAGCTCGAGCATCTATAATAGTTACAATTTATGGAAGATAATACAGTGTCAGATAGCATTCAACGGTCAATGAATGAATAACACCACACACATTCACCATATGCATGATTCTTTTTATAGGGAATGTAGTAGGAGTTAATAATGAAACTTACAGCCCTGAACAAAAAGGTCATTCTCATCGCAAATGTCTAGGGGAGACAAAATTGGTAGAAATCAAGCCTTAGCGGCGGTGATGGGAAGCGTCTGCATTTACAATTTTTTTTTTAAGCCATTTTCACTTATGGAACATTGAACAACAAGAAACAAAATTTTGAAGAATGCAAACATCCCTCAGCAGCTATGGAGTCACATAATAAAACATCCCCTTTCGATAACATGAGACCCAAAAATAAAAAATTAAAAAAAGTTGAACTGTCAAGATCAAGAATTTATTTTGAATTAAAAAATGTTTGCTAAAAATGAAGGGACTGCATAAAATACAACTTAATAAATTAAGCCTTCATGGTCTGTCAGTATACTTGAAATGTCTATACAAATATATGAGAGCTCTCTCTGTCTTTGAGAACAACTACACTTTGTCCAAGGTGTGACTTAACAAGAACATTCTCCTTACATAGTCGTAACCATAAAGCTACCATGGAACGTCCGTACGAAGGAACATTTGCACTTCCATCCAATAAGCCAAATGTAGAGTAGTGCTACTGTCCGTGGAATGAAACCGCACCAGGACAGACACCCGGTTATGCGGCGTCTGTAGAAAGCTCACCTTATTCACCCTAACTTGCTCTTTTCTATGGTCTAGCATCTGATTGTTCTAAAATATTTACATGTGAAGAAATGCCATATTTCAATTACCGTACTTTTTGAACAGAATCCAATATGTAGCTACTTACATAAAAAAATACCAATACTGCTTTGACTAAACAGTATTCTTGGAATAGATATATATATTAAAAAGTAAAATCACAAAATTAAATGAACTGTAGTCTACAACAAATGTTGATGGCTAGTTTAGCTGCCTGAAGCAGATACCGCTGTTAACATGATTATGAAAATACATGGCCTACAAGAAAACAGAAGAAGTCAAAGATAAAAAGACACTGGAATGAATAGTCTTAAAAAAAAAAAAAAATGCATTCTAATAGTCAACAGGAATAAGTCACTCCACGTGTGAAAATGGCTTAGAATTTGTTAGTCTGTCTAAATAGAGCGCAAACAAAACAGAAAACATAAGTAGGTCAAAAAGGCACAAATAACAAAACCAGAAAGTAAATTGACATGGTGGCTTAAAACGGAACAGGTACCATCTTTAAATATTTTACATGTTAAATAGCAAAATGGAAAAATATATATATATACAGCAGCAACACAAATGTAAAAATGACTACAGAAAACAGTGCGTAGACCCTCCTGAGTGTTCACATCAACCACTTCAAAAGACTGTCATTGGTATTCGGATTCCTAACAGAAATATTTCTCTTTTCTGAAGTCCTGGCCTCTTATCCAGGCAATGTCGGATTTTTGCTTTGCAGGTTGAAAAAGTAGAGTCCTATTCTCATCAAGTAGATAAAGATGGTTTGGAGTAAGGCTGTCCTATTGTTGCAATAACCAATGTACCTTACAGTAAACTGACCCCAAATAAAATAAAGATAAACCGAGTTAGATAGTCTACATAGCTTCAGTGTTCTGTTGTGAACTATCGCCTTTAGCCTTTTTGCAAGGAGGCGCACCATCATCAGAATCCTGTAGGGGAAGGAGAGGAGAAGATAAGAGTTCTGGTAAATGCAGCAAAGTGTGGGCAGGGGAATCACAGGCTCTCTCTCTAGGAGCATACTAAATAAAATCATACAAAACGACACTCAACATTGAAATTGCAACACCAAGAAGGGCAAGACATAAGGTTATATAAATTGAGGAAGTAGCAAGTGTTGCTAAAATCTGCAAATGATCACATTTTCAAGCACCTCGCTCCAATCTGTGGCATGTGGGAGGAGAATTAAAGCCAGATTGAAAGCAACGTTTTTTTTAGCCACATGAAACCTCAAAAATCAAGTGGTGTGGGATGATTGTGCGATGCCTCCTGTTCAGTTATCGCCACTAGTCGCAAACGGAGAGGGATAGAATCCTTGAACTGAAAGACCCTGGTTTATTACTCCAGAAGATCGCTACACGCCTAGGCTGAGATGTCAGCACTGTTCAACGTTGTTTCTCCAGGAGGTTAGGAGAATAACAATGAAAAGGAACGACAGCAAGAGGTGCGCGGAGGCGAACATCTGCACGGACGAATCTTGATTGTAAGAATGGCGCGTAGTGATCCATTCTGTACTGTAAGTGAAATTGGACGTCACATCCCAAGCAACCAGTGTCGACACAAACCATCAGAAGGAGTTTGCGCGACATTGGACTACGAGCCAGACGTCCAGCTGCTGGTGTTCAATTGACCACACGCCACCACTCTCAAAGGCTATCGTGGTGCACAGCAAGACGGCAATGGAGGTCTATCGCTGAGTCCCGCTCTGGTCTCGGATGCAATGATAGCCGGAGATTGGTCTGGAGATAACACGGGCAACGCCACGAAGAGGCGCTCACAAAGGGAGCGACACACCCGTCCTACTCCCGAGATTATGGCGTGCAGTGGCATAATGTTCAATAGCCAGATCCCTCTAGTCTTCATTTTAGGTATACTAAGGCTGGGTTCACACGACCTATTTTCAGGTGTAATGGAGGCGTTTTACGCCTCGAATTATGCCTGAAAACACGGCTCCAATACGTCGGCAAACATCTGCCCATTCATTTCAATGGGTCCTACGATGTACTGTGCTGATGACCTGTCATTTTACACGTCGATGTCAAAAGACGGTGCGTAAAATAACAGCCTCGTCAAAGAAGTGCAGGACACTTCTTGGGACGTAATTGGAGCCGTTTTTCAATGAATCCAATGAAGAACAGCTCCAAATTACGTCCGTAATGGACGCCACGCAAAACGCGAGTACGAGCAATTACGTCTGAAATTCAGGAGCTGTTTTCGCCTGAAAACAGCTCCGGAATTTCAGACGTAAATGCAGTTATGTGCACATACCCTAACAGCTCGGAGTTACATTGATTTTTTTCGTAGAACCAGTGGTACGGCCAAGTGTCCCAGAAGCCGTTTTTCAACAGGACAACGCCAGGCAGCATGTTGCTCGTGCTACTGTGAGCAGTCTGCATGGTCTAAAACATGGCCTGCAGGGTCTCTGGTCTGGTCTCCCATCTAGCACATTTGGGACGTCATTGGTCAGCAATTGCAAAGGGAACTGCCAGCAGCCAACCTTGATTATTTGCGTGCCCAAGTGCATTCAGCGTGGCATAACATTCCTCAACCATTAATAACCTCATTGATCGCATGCCAAGGCATATAAGTGCGTGTACCGCTGCGCATGAGGCTCATACTCTATACTGAATAAATCAAGATGTTTGGAATATTTTGTTTCCATTTTTTCATCATTTTCATATCATTAACATGTCTATCGATCCTGTGTTTTCCACAATTTCAAAACTTTTCCTTCTTGGTGTTGAGGAGTGTATATACTCCCTGGCTCAGTATCTCCTCGTTTTTCCTATGCTCAGATATGGTAACACAGGGTACCTGATAGAACTGCTTTAACCCCTTAATGACCAGCCCATTTTAAACCTTAATGACCAAGCTATCTTTTATGTTTTTCCATCGTCGCATTCCAAGAGCTATAACTTTTATTTTTGTGTCGACATCGCTGCATAAGGTCTTGTTTTTTGCGGGACAAGTTGAATTTCTTTTTTAATAGCACCATTTTGAGGTACATATTTATTGATTAACTTTTATTAACTTTTTTTTGGGGGGGGGGGAATAGAAAAAAACCTGAGATTTCACTACTCTTTTTTGCCTCCTAAATCTACGCCTTTTACAGTGTGGTACGAATAACACAATAACTTTATTCAGTGGGTTGTTAAGATTGCAACTATACCAAATTTGTATAGATTTTGTATGTTTTACACAGTAAAAACTCACAGAAAACAGCAATTTTTCCATCGTTTTTTATTTAATTTTTTACGGCATTCACCATGCCGGTTAAATAATGTAATAGCTTCATAGTCGGGTCCTTACGGACGCGGCGTTACCAAATATGTGTAACTTTTTTACTTTATTTTGTTTTTTTTAATAGTAAAGCAGTTTGTAAGGGGAAAAAGTGGGTTTTTCAATCACATTTTTTTTAAAACTTTTTTACTAGTTCCATTAGGGGACTTTAATATGCGATCCTCCGATCGCTTTTATAATACACTGCAATACTTTTGTATTGCAGTGTATTACTGCCTTTACGTTTAAAACAGACAGGCATCTGCTAGGCAAGCATTCACACAGGCAGACCTGGGGGCCTTTATTAGGCCCCCGGCTGCCATCGGAGACACAGACACACGGCAATATTATCGCCGGGTGTCGGTGGGAAGAGAGGGAGCTCCCTCCCCTTCTCCAAAACCATTCCGATGCGGCGCTCGCTATTGAGCGGCGCATCTGAGGTGTTAAACGGGTGAGATCAATACTTATATCGATCTCACACGTTCGAGCAGGGACGCCCCCAGCTCTCCGCTACATCTGGCAGCTGAGAGCAGGGAGATTTAACGACTCCCTGCTCTGTTTAATTATTCTGATGCAGCGACGTGAAAAGGCTTATGCATCAGAATAAAGCCCATTAGTGGCCACCGTGAAAAGGCGTATTGGCGGTCACTAACGGGTTAAAGAGTATCGGTCAGCTCTCCTGACGTGTGTTTTAGTAAACACTAGCATTCCCCATAAAATAAAAATCCTGGGGCATCTTTACTGTTCCGGTTATTCCTCTTGGAAACGTATGAATAAAATGACAACTGGGTACTACCATTCCCCTTATCAATGAGGGGTGTCTGTCTGTACACACTGATGCGGTCTATTTAATGGTGACAATGTCAGACGCTTTAGGGACGCACCCTATTGACAAGCAGAATGGTGACACCCAGTTGTCAATGTATTCATACATTTCCAGAAGGTATAAGAGGAAAAAATGAAGAGTTCTATGAAAAGGTACTCTAGAATTGTCGTCCTCTCATGGGGAATGCAAGTAGTTAGTATTACAGATCTCTCAGAAGAGCTGACAGGTCCTCTTTAAAAAGATTCTCTGTCACCAGTTTAGAACTGCTCTCCTACCTAATCTAATAGGCGCTTTGATGTAGATAGCTACGGTTTGTTTTTGTTTTAAACTTTTATTTCTGACCAAGTTATGAACATTTCAAAATTTATGTAAATTTGTTCTTAATGCCCAACTGGGCGTTTTTTTTTTTTTTACTTTTCACCAAGTGGGTGTTGGAAAAAATAAAAAAATAAAAAGTGTATGGCGCTGACCAATCAGCATCATACACTTCTCTTCATTCCAGCACAGCTTGATCCACAGCACAGAGTGATCTCGCGAGATCACATCATCCCGCAGGTCCTTCACCGGAGCGATGGAAGGCTGAACGGACATCGCCTCCAGTCGTGCCAGGATGTTTATCCGAATCTGCAGCGGCTGGAGGCGATGTCTGTTCATCCCTCCATCGCTCCGGTGAAGGACCCGCGGGATGAAGTGACATCACAGCGTGATCTCGCGAGATCACACTGTGCTGTGGATCAAGCTGGGCTGGAATGAAGAGAAGTGTATGACGCTGATAGGTCAGCGTCATACACTTTTCTTTACAATGCCCACTTGGTGAAAAGTAAAAAAACGCCGAGTACATATCTTCCCAAGGGGCAGTAATAGAATGGCCTCTCTCTGGTAGTCAAAGGCTAGTGTTTGTCATTTTGCAGATAGGATCCATTATCTTGAATTACACAGGAAAGCGCTAGAGCATTCCATTAGTAAAGGTCCATTTAAAAGGGGTTATCCGGGGACCAAAAATTTGCTTTGCATTCATATTTTTAAGGAAAAATAAGTCACTTACTAATATACTTTAATTAAAAATTCGGTACTAAATGGTTCAGTTCAAACCAAGTGAATTGTTCCTGGAAGTCTTGGAGCTTCTCTAATATTGATGACACGCCCCCACACGACTGAGGGTTTGCTTCCTGTGCGATTCGTGTCGGCGTGTCAATGGCATGACCGCAAGGGGCTGTCACATTGCCCATTACCAGAGTCACCGAGCAGAGCATCAGCTAGCGCTTTGCTCTTAACATTTGGTCAGTGACTTCAGGGGTTTCCTATCGCTGGAGTTCCCTGAGCAGAGCATCAGCTGATGCTCTGCCTGGGGACTCCAGCGATAGGAAACCCCTGAAATCACTGTCCATATATGGACAGTGACATTGGCAGCAATGCTGGAGTCCCCGGGCAGAGCATCAGCTGATGCTCTGCGACTCCAGCAAAGGAAACCCCTGAAGTCACTGTCCATATATGATGACTTCATGAGTTTCCTATACCTGGAATTCCTAGGCAGAGCATCAGCTGATGCTCTGCCTGGGGACTCCAACATTGCTGCCAATGTCACTGTCCATATATGAACAGTGACGTCGGCAGCAGTACAAGAGCACCCGAGCAGAGCATCAGCTGATGCTCTGCCTGGGGAATCTCGTACTGCTGCCGTCATCACGGTCTTCAACTTCAGCTATAGGAAACCCCTGAAGTCACTGACCAAATGTCGGGAGCAATGCTTGAGTCCCGAGCAAAGCGCTAGCTGATGCTCTGCTTAGGGACAACAGCAATAGGCAATGTGACAGCCCCTTGCGGTCATGCCATTGATAACACGACGACACGAACAGCACAAGAAGTAAGCCCTCAGTCATGTGGGGCCCGAGTCAGCGCGTCATCAATATTAGAAAAGCTCCAGGACTTCCGGGAACAATTCACCAGGTTTGAACGGCACTATTTAGTACCGAATTTTTCATTAAAGTATATTAGTAAGTGACTTTTTATATAAAAATATGAATGCAAAGCAAATTTTTGGTCCCCGGATAACTCCTTTAACATTAAACCATGCCTAACCTTTCAGGTGACTTTACAGAATAAGCGGTCATGTGTATGTCCATGAGCAAGAACACTATTTCTGGCTAATATAGTACTTGTATTTTTGTTTTCCTCTCTGCAGGCTCTCCAATTCTCCGATTTCTCTGAGCAAGTGGTTGGAGCCTAACTGCCATCATGTCTGCCATACACAGAGAGAAGAGCACATCCTGCTGTCTCTTTAGCACACACATAGAAGCAGCTGCATGGATGACATTATATACAGTAGCAATAATGAGCAGTGTAGCTGTGAATCCAGCGCTGGGGTGAGAAAACACTTACTAAAAGCTGCTGCAGCATATGTGTTGCTCTACCTTTCCTTCTGCTCTCCTACTTCCCCTCCCTATCTCCATCGACTTCTATAGGCACCTATAACCTGATCCTTCAGTGAGCTGATCGTCCGTTGTCTCAGGAGACATAAAAAGCAGTTAATTCAGAGTGAGTGGGGGAAAGCAGCCTGATAAGTGGATTAAAGCATTTTTTTTATTAATTAGATTACAAAAGTTTTATATTTGCTTGTCCTATTGATTTATGCAAAGTTTGTTGAAAAGTTAGTGTCCATTTAAAGCCGCTTAGTGACGATTAGTGAACAGTGTTACGTAACTCATTATTTTCTTCCTAAATGCCTACACTTCTAGCGCAACATAAAGAAACTCGGTCCTCACAGATTTATCAGCACCTCTCAGGAGTACATTCATCACATGGGCTCATCAACAGTTCTTACCTGAGAATTTTTGGAGGTCTCTGTAGCGATCTCTTTATCAGCAGAGCTTTGCGTTTCCGTTTTCTCTGAATTATTTAGTGAACTTTCAACGGACGACTGAGAATTTTGTCCTGAAGTAACTAAAAATGGTGAGAAAGAAAACAAGCTCATGAAGAATGTTCATTCTCCCCACGTTAAAGGTTTATTAGGCAATTACGTGGGATATGAGAGCTCCATTACGGTTTTGCCATGAATATACCGGTTATTGAAATAGACCCATTTGCAATTAGGAGTGCGCTTCCCTCAATTTTAAACTAAAGCTAGCCACACATATGGCAAAAGTCGGCCGAAGTGGCGGATTTTGTCCATTTTGGACGACCATCGATTGAAAAATTAACGCAACTACCATTCGCAATGGCCAACAGCCGGTTTTCGTCTGCTGAAAACATTGTCGACCACGTTAAAAAAAACGTTTTCTGTGGTAGGCCGAAATTACATGTGTACGGCCAATCATTTACCACTTTGCGAAAGCTACAGTCATTTTTTATTTAATTTTTTTTTTTTAAAAGCGACTCTGATCGGCCAGTTCAGTCTACTGTTGCTGGTGGGATCGGTCGCACAAACGATTTCACAGCCGATCATTATCTTATGCGTATGGACAGCTTAAGGGTATGTTCACATGCAGCAGATTTAAGATTTATTGCAGAAATTTCTGCGACTGAAAAATTAATTCAATACATGTTAATAGGGTTCTTTCTGCAGCATGTACATGGATTTCTGCAAGCCCTATTGAGATAAAAGGGACAATTACAAAAACTTCTGCAACAAATCGGTCACGTGTGAATATACCCTAAACGTCTAACTATTGCACTAGCTTCTATTTCTTTGCAATGATCCTGGAATGTAGCGCAGGTTTAGGTCATGGAACGAAAACCTTAGGATCACAAAAGAAAGCATTGCAAAAAAATAATTCAAGTAATGGGATAAAGTAATAGGAATTATACATGAAACTCTAGAATGTAGATCTAACTCGTGTATATTTTACTCAACAATACGTAGGCATATGGTGTAGAGTAGTACCTTCAGAATCCTGGTGTTCACTGTTATTGGAGTGGGCCTCCTCAGACTTCATCTCAGTACTGTCTGCCTGTGTGTTTAGGTTGTCGGGCGCAGGGCTACAATTGCTGCTGTTCTCCTGTTTTATTGGGGATGCATCAGCTATTGAACTCTGGTTGCTATTATCATCTGAAAGTTAAGAAGTGATCAATTATTTTAAATATTTTCTGTGCTGTAAAAAATACACTTAAAATCACAATTAAAAGGGTTCTTCTGGGTCTTTAAAAGTGATGGCCTATCCATCGAATTTGCCATATTAGATTGGTGGGGCTCTGACTCTTGCCACCCCATCTGATCAGCTGTTTAAAGGGGCCCCTTTAATGTTTACCAGTCACAGCTCTGTACTTAATAGACGCTGTGCCTAGTATCACCACTACAGCTTCATCCCATTCAAATGAAGGGAACAGATATGTAATACCAGGCACAACCGCTACTAAAAGTATGCAGCAGTGCCATATGGAGCAGTGTAAACAATGAACATGGATTCAGCCAAAGTGCCACGGTCCCTTCAAACAGCTGATAGGCAGGGGTGCAGAGTGAAAACACCTTCACGGCTCTGTTCACATCATGTTATGCAAACATATTTGGCGCATGCGCCAGGAAAGCACCCGGCACAAACACTGAACATAGCCATAGGCCTTGTCCTTTTTGCCTCCTTAAAAGTAAAGGGGTCATTATTTTTTTTTAAAATTCATTTATGTTTTTATTTAATACAATTTTATATGTACTTTATTTTTTCACATAATATGTTTGTTTTTTTTTTTACACTACTGGGGGCTGCCATGTTTTATTTAATCTGTGTATGTGTCTCTTAACGACACATACACAGATGGAATATGGCAGCTACAGGGCATAGGACATAATGAACGGGACCAGTTCGCTACATCCTGCGCTTCTGCCATCTCGCTCTGTACTGCGCAGTTCAGGCTGACCAAGCATAGAAGCGAATTTGTAGCGTGAAAGCCGGTGCCATTTTGGTGAAGACCGGCTGCAGGTAAGGTGTGTGTGTCGGGAGGGCGCTCGACAGAGCTCGGCGCTGTTCCTTCAAAACAGCGGATTGGCGTCTATGAAGGATCAGCGACACACGAGCGCCGCTGATGCTTCATCGTTTATTGCTCCTACTGTGAATCAATCCCTAGCAGCGGTTCACAGTATTACAGCCTTCTCCTATTCACTTGAATAGAAGAGGCATTCGTAGTAGGGGCAAGGAACGACAGCGCAGCGGTGCTCGCCGCCGTTCATTCCAAACAGCTGATTGGCGGCTATGAAGCATGAGAGGCACACGAGCACCGCTGATCCTTCGTTCCTTGCTCCTACTGTGAGCCGCCGTGTAACTACATGGCGATTCACAGTAGGAGCAAGGAATGAAGAAGCAGCGGCATATTACTAACTTTTTTGTTTTGATTTGCAGTTTCCACTGGACCGTTTGGACTACGTCGTAGATTCGTTGGACTACGAGGATTTTTTTTTTCTTCTTTTAAATAAAATGGTGAAAGTGGTTTGTGGGGGGGGGGGTTTATTTCAATAAAAAAAATATTTTCTTATGTCTGTGTTTAATACTTTACTAGCGCCTTAGTAATGGCAGTCGTCTGTTTGACGACTGCCATTACTAAGGCGGGGCTTAGTGTTAGCCAGTAAAAAGGCTAGCACTAATCCCCCATTATTACCCCGGTACCCACCACCACCAGGGGGTATCGGGAAGAGCCAGGTACGATCCAGTACCCAACCACTTGTAGTGATGGTCGGGAACTGGGGCTGCCGCAGGCTGGTATTATTAGGCTGGGAAGGGTCAAAAACAGTGGTCCTTCCCACCCTCTTAATGCTAGGCTGCGGCTGTTTTATTCTATCTGGCGGTTTTGTTTTTTTAGACTTAATCAGCCAGATACAATAAAGCAGCAGCCTAGCATTACCAGAGTGGGAAGGGCCATTGTTTTTGGTCCTTGCCAGCCTAATAAGTTCCCGACCATCACTACAGATGGCCGGGTACTGGATCGTACCTGGCTCTTCCCGATACCCCTGGTGGCGGTAGGTACCTTTTTACTGGCTAACACGAAGCCCCACATTAGTAATAGACATCAGACAGACAACTGCCATTACTAAGGTGGTAATAAAGTATTAAAAAACAGAGATATAACTCCCTGTTCACACATAGCTTGCTGGTGCTGATTTTGATGCAGAAACAGAGTTGGAATCAGTGCCATAGAGCCCCCGAAATCTCCCCGCATTGATTTCAATGGGAGGCAGAGGCATTTTTTTCCCTGGATGGCTTTTGACTGTTCGCGGGTAAAAAAAAACCTAAAAACCGGTGTTTCCTTTCTTGCAGGTTCCGCCTCTGATATCCCATTGAAATATTTTCGGACGTCTTTTTCGTGGCGCTTTTGCCTATGGTTCTTGCATTAGCTTCAATGGCCGCGGGTGAAAACAGCGGAAAAAAGCACAGGCAGTTTAAAAATCGACTTAAAGATTCCTGATGGAATTCGGAGTCAGATTTTTTTTTCTGCTTGCAAAACAACTCTGTGTGAACAGGGCCTAAGGGTGTATTCACACAGTGCGGTTTTTCTGCCTTTTTCCCGCACGGCCGAAAACCACATCGAATCGTGCATGCGCTTTTACCACAATTTTTTCTATGCGGTTTTCGATTGCGTGGCGAAAACGTGGTAAAACCGCACTGTGTGAATACATCCTAAGAAAATAATTTTTTATTCAAAAAAAAACTCCCCCGTACAACCCTCGTTATTTATTTAAATTTTTTTTTTTAAATCGAAGTAGTCCATTGTATCTACGACGAAGTCCAAGTGGACGAGCAGAACCTGTAAAATAAAAAAATAAGTTAGTAAAATAAAAAAATTCTCACCTACAGTGACTTTGGTCTTCTCCCTGCACCGCAATAGAAACTACAGGCCAATAAAAAATAATTCTCTTAGGGCAGGTTCACACGCCGCTTAAAAAAAATACCAAGAAACGCTGTGTAGACATGTAAAATACAGTAGCGTTTTTTGTGAAGCGCCTTTTAAGATACAGGCGTTTTTAACGTATTTTTCATGTGTTTTTTATGCATTTTGTTCGTACTTTTTGCAAGTTTTTTTGGCACGCAATTAGGACTCCCATGGACTATGGGAAAAATTGGCGTGCTTTACGTGCTAAAGAATTGACAAGACGCTTATTTATTCCCTCAACGCGTTTTTTTAAAAACGCTCACGTAAAAAATTGTGTTTTATGTACCAACGTTGCACTTTCCCAATGGTGTAAATGGGAAGCTTAATCAAGCATTTGACGAGTTTTTCGGCATGAAAAATGCTGTGTGAACGTGTCAACTGAAAACTCATTCACCACAGGGTCTTCCCTCTTGACTTTCATCATTCTTAGGCCTCATGCACACGACCGTAGCCATGTGCACGGCCGTGATTGTCGGGTCGGCCCGCAGCGGAGTGTCACCCGCAAGCCGCCCGTGCACATGGCTGCGTCCATTATTTCTTATGAGCCTGGACCGCAGAACTGTGAAAACCACGGTCGTGTGCATGGCCCCATAGGAATGAATGGGGCCACAATTCTCCCGTGGATTTTCGGGGGAACTGTGGCCGCAAAAGCACGTTCGTGTGCACAGGGCCTTAGCCTTTTACCAGCTGCCATTGTAAAAACACTCCCAAAATGGAGCTGCACAATGCTTAGCAATTTGGAGACACCTTTTCCTGGCTTGTAGCCAAAAATAGGGAGGGGGGTGAGTCTCCCTCCCTTCCACATTTACATCAGCTGTAAATTAGGCTGCTTTGCCTGGTTCACTTTGCTGTAATTCTGGGAAGTGCTTCCTCTGGTGGCCAACATAGGAAAACTTCAAATTATTTAACTTTTAATACTTTCCACCATGTGGAAGAAAAAAAACAAAAAAAAAAAAAAAAGATACAGCAAGAAAACCTATACAAAATATAATAAAAAGTAAACTTACTAAAAAAAAAAAAAACAACTTTTAATTCGTGACACATTCCCTTTAACCCCTTAAGGACACGGCCAATTTTGGTCTTGAGGACAGAGCAATTTTTTCAGATTTCCCTCTTTGCATCCCGACGCACATAACTCTTATTTTTTGTACGACGTAGTTGTATGAGACTGTTTTTTGCGGGACGAGTTGTACTTTATGTAGGTACCATTTTTTGGTACAAATACATTATCGTTTAATTTCTATACATTTTTATTATGGCGAAAAGGAAGAAAAAAAAAGCAGTTCCGCAGCAGTTTTAATATTGATTTTTTTTTTACACCATACACCGATCATAAATAATGTTATACATTTGTTGTACAGGTTTTTACGGTCGTGGTAATACCAAATATGTCTATATTTGTTTCATGTTTTGGTACTATTTTAAAATAGTGTTTGTGTATTTTTTTTTTTTTACTTTTTATTTATTTATCATTATTTTTTTTTTACATTCATTTAACTTTTTTTTTTTAATCCCATAAAGGGATTTATCATTTTGATTTTGTAACTGTAATGTACTGGCATAGATCTATATTCTAGTACATTAGCCTGTTACTGATTGTACACAGGCAGTTGTTAGGGCATACCTCAGTATGCGCTAACAACAGGAAATAAGTTCAGACAGCCCTGGGGTCCTTCAATGGACCCTGGGCTGTCTGGCCATATGAGTTGTGGGCTTTGATCGCGTCAGTTATTTTCTGTGACGCGATCAATGTGCAGTCCCCCCTCTTTGAACGCCGCGATCTGCTTTCATCGCGGCGTTCAAAGGGTTAACGGCGGAGAGAAGATGTTTCTCTCCTCTCCGCTGTCAGAGCGGGGCCGTGGCTGTGTATTACAGCCGTTGCCCCGCTCTCGATCGCCTGCAGAGACGGCTGTCACACAGGACGAGAATACTCGTCCTAATGCGCCAAGTACTCGCCGAGGAGGACGAGCATTCTCGTCCTGTGTCGGCAACCAGTTAATGGTGACATGCATACTTTTTCCTATTCAGTGGAAAGAATATTGAACATTGTGGCCAATGAGAGATATAAACTACTGCATGGCTATACAGTGGCATACGCCGGAGGTATACTCCGGACTTATTCCTCTGAGATCCTTACTATCGACTTACACAGCACAAATGCACAGTTCTTGAACTGCTGTAGTAACCCCCCTGCCTTATGAACAGTTAACCATGGATGGCATGGAAAATAGTGATACAAACCGCTCTTCAGAAGATAGACGGAAATCCCAAAAATCCAGTCCTATCACTAGGCTACATAAAATGTTATTCCGTATGAAAGAGCATCTTCAACTAACACTCAGGCTCAGATGTGGAATGACATGGCTGACTGCTGCCAAGTAGCTGTTCTCAGTCTCTGCTGTCAGCACAGTGACAATACAGCTTTACACTGAACAGTTATTTCAGAGAGACTGGTTGCCAGGCATGAACTGCCTCACAGCTACAGCCTTAGCAACCAACCTGCCTCAAATTACCCAGAACTAGCACTGAGCGGAGACTAGAAAAGAGGCAAGGAGGCTTGACAACTCTTTGCTCTTTTTAATTTAGTAAAATATTACAAATTATCTTATACATTTAGTTGGAGAACCTCTTTCGAAAAAAAAAAAAAAAAAAGAAAAGAAGAAGAAGCCCTCAAAAGGTTGATGGAAAAATTGTACACATTATGGCTTTTGGAATGCACGACAAAAAAACAAATTTACAATGCCAAAGTAGTAAAACATAAAATAACCAAATTTTAGTAACACCGAATTAAGTTAGTCCCCATGCACACGTCCGTGCCCGTAAATCACAGCTAGCTGCAGACGGCCGCCCGCATTTTCTGGCTGTGCTCGAATACAAAGTATGGGAGCACGGCCCGTAAAACATGAAAAAAACGGACATGCTCCATGATTCCCGGCAGTTCTGTGGGCACGGACACCCATCCATAGCGATACGGAAAGGTGTACGCGGGCAATAAAACTGAATGAACCTGTAATTATGGACCGTAATTGCGGACGATTTTACGGTCGTGTGCATGGGGCCTTACTATGTAATTTATACTGCATGGGGAACGGAGAAATTTTGTTTTTTTTTCCATTCCTCACCTAAAATTCATAAAAGTTATTCAATATATTATATTTACCCCCAAAAAAAAAAAAATGTGAGTTTTCAGAATGCAGAGATGACACTGCATATATTACTACTGCGCGCTTGTTTTTATTTAATACACTTTAATGGATAATTAAGGCTTTAAAAGGGGTTATCCCATGAATCATAGCAAAACGAAAGAAACGCTGTTAATAGCAGATTTAGGGTATGTGCACACACACTAATTACGTCCGTAAGTGACGGACGTATTTCGGCCGCAAGTCCCGGACCGAACACAGTGCAGGGAGCCGGGCTCCTAGCATCATACTTATGTACGATGCTAGGAGTCCCTGCCTCGCTGCAGGACAACTGTCACGTACTGAAAACATGATTACAGTACGGGACAGTTGTCCTGCAGCGGGGCAGAGACTCCTAGCATCGTACATAAGTATGATGCTAGGAGCCCGGCTCCCTGCACTGAGTTCGGTCCGGAACTTGCGGCCGAAATACGTCCGTCACTTACGGACGTAATTAGTGTGTGTGCACATACCCTTAGAAGTAATTTGCAGTGTTTGTTGCTTCCATGTGCCCCCTTGGTTCTGTTACTAATCCAAACTGCTGGGGAGGGGGCTCTGGACATCAGACTCCTTGATCTTTTGGCAGCTGACAATATAGTCGCTTCTTACTTTCCAATCCAGTTTAAGGGTGTTCAGGGCGGATATGCTGCGTCAAGCTGCACAGCGTATCCGCCCTGAACACCGCAGGGAATGCCGTCCGAAAATCTGCACCATATTGTGGTGCATTTATTAGTGCGGAATTTCTGCTGCAGAAAGCAGCGCCGGAAAAAACAACCTATGAATACTTACCCCCTTCCTCTCTTCTGTGCGTGGTCCGGCCTCCTGGGAGGACGTTGCAAGCCCTGTGACTGCTGCACCCATAAGCACCCTATTGAATTCAATGGGGAAAACCCGCAACAGTAGAGCAGCGATTCCGCAGCAATTGACATTCTGCGGCTGAAGAAACCGCACCGCAGGTCAATTTATGTGCGGTTTTTTTGGCCGCTTTTTGGGGGTGAGATTTGTTGGAATCTCACCCACACTGCTGCTACTGTAATACGCAATGAATCAGTTGCAGAAAATCCAGTGTTTACACCATTTAATCACATTATTTATAGCACCATTTACAGCCCAGTACCCACCATGCATGTCCATCATCCCTGGGGAAGAGCTATTTTCTGGGGTGGTCAGTTCTGAACCACATTTCTCATCTTTTGTTTTCTTTTTGTTCTTAGTCTTCTGAATGGAAAGAAAACAAAAAACATCACAATATTTAAAAAAGAAAACAAACAAAAAAAAAACAAAAAAACAACATCTTTCACAAATGTCAACCTATCTCAAACCGCAAACGAGGAAAATCCAAAAGGAGTTAAGAGGAAAAGAAAAAGGAATTAAATAGAAACTATCCAGGCATAGATCACCCTGTGAGCAAATATATACAAGTGTAGATTAGTTAGTATTTTAAGCCTGCAATCTTTACATTACACAGTAAGCCCTTCCATAGGCATTAATACAATAAATAATAAAATAGTAAGTTGATTTTCTTGAACTGTTGAAAAACCTATCAAATAAAAGCACTTGTATATACTTTGCAGAAAATCAGAAACTGTAATGTTAAATGTCAACACCATAGACCGTGATTAAAACAATTTCCTAGCAGTAAACCCTAATTTTTATTCGAATACTCGGTTGTAAATAGTGATGCCACACTATATAGAGACGGAGATACAGAACAGATGGTCTTACCAATACCCAGTTCTCACTTGCAGACTGATATTGACTCGCATGTGTTTCATTTCTGCGACAAATGTTCCAGCAATATCACCACCTAGGGCCCCCTGACCTCATAGGCATTTCAAAGTTTCCATAGCAAGTTTGAAAATCTGATCAAACCATTTGCAATTAGAAACAACATCTTTCGCGGTAACGGTTTTATGCGGGATGGCCAAGTGTGTAAGATGCTAAATAAATTTCTATTTGACTATTGGGTAACCGTAGTAAAAAAAAAAAAGAATTAAGACAAAGTGACAGAACAAATTACATTTTGGATATCCATTACAGATTGAAAAAAAAATGCAGCAATCTAGAGTTTCCTGAAATGCGGTCTTATAAAGTAAATGTAATATTGTGACTGCACAACATGTCAATTAGATTCCGCACTTTAATAGAGAGAAAAGGAGCTCCATGAGCAGCAATCCAGACAGATACCATTTTCTAATATGCAACTTGTTCCTTCTTTTTGCACCTATCGCTGGACTTCTCAGGGGTAGGGGGCTGTGGTGCAAATAAGAGCATGTCCACAAAGTGATCTATGCGCACAAGTATCGAGAATATAAAACAGATGCTTTTGCACTGCAGCCCTACCACAGATCCCCAAGAAGGCATATTTAGGACAGGGTGCATATTTATTTTCCGTTCTCTATATAGTGCCAACATAACCTGCAGCACTGAACAGGTTGTCACCATTTAAATTAGCCCCGGTCCCCAATGAGGCTCACAATATAATGTTCCTTTCTCAGCCACACAAAATAGGGCTGATGCCCTAGGAAAACAATGAATACATTAGTATGTTTTTTTGGCGTGTGTTGATGAAGAGTCCGAGATTGGATTCTAAACCAGGACCCAAGTGCTGCAAAGCAACAGCACTAGTCATATTAGAAAGTGGCACTTGTCCCGACTGCTACCTATGGGGCAGTTTTTTTTTATGTCTAGGAAGCCTTTAAAGGCTATGTACAACTTCAAAAGCAATTTTTAATAAAAATAATTTTTACTTTTTGAGATACAGCAGCTTTGTATCCTGTATACAGAGCAGCTGTATCTAGCAGGTCTGCGGGACTGACTGATTCAGTGACAGGGGTTCTGCGTGATCGAGCGGTTACCGATCATATCCAAGTTCGGAACTTAGATCTGATAGGTTACAGGTGGATCCTGTGTGTCTTCCGCTGACCCTGCACCCGTCCGTCCTGCAGATTCAGGTCTTCGCGCACGATACAGCTGCTATGTATACAGAATACAAAGCAGCTATATCTCAAAAAGTTAAAATAATTTTTAATAAAAAGTATTTTGAAAGATGCACCAATAAAACTGACATTTTTATTTAAAGAAAACAACGTTTTCAAAGGTGTACATAGCCTTTAATGAAATAAATCTACGTAAAGGAGTGATGAAAGCTGAAATACTAGACTACAAATGCATCATTTCATGTGAAGAAATTGCGATCACAATAAGGCCATTATCCACATTGTTTTTTCAATATATCGGCATTTAGCAACATAATGCCGAAGTTTATAGGACCACAAATAACTTAAGTTACATGACCTTTTTTAGGTCACATTTAAAATGACATAAAGATGCAGTACATCTAAGAATACTAGGTTGGTTTATTTTAACTAGAACTTGAGCTTTCATCATTAATAAATCAGCAAATCCAACAGTTAGTGTCAAAGTAGTAAATAAACCATCATGCTTGTTTGTTAGTGATGAACCCACTCCCTGCAACATTAAAAACACACAATAGTAGAAAAGACAGTATCTGACTTTTCCACAGGGTTTTGGTCGCCTCAGAAGTCCCGAATTCTCATCTGTCACTTTCAACTCAATCTGAAGGGAAAGAAATGTACAGAAATAAGTGACTGGGTGTAGAATTCTAGTGCAATTGATGTGCATAAAATAAAATGTTACCCCCTAAAGTGAGACCAGTTCCCATCCTGCAGAATAACGTTCACAAGTTAATTCACTTTTCTAGTAAACACTACGAATTTTGTCAACCTTGTTGTCACGATATACAATCCCCTTTCATTTCTTCACAGAGCAACCAAGATGGGGCAATATCATTTTCCAACATGGCAGCAAGCATTTTTGTTAGTGTGTGAATAGATCAGGTTGGCCTGGCTAATTGTAAGGCACTGTTTTGGCATTGTAGAAGAATTAAAAGGAATGCAGACATTAAATAGTGCGGGCACAAACGCCAGCTGACGAGGGCATGTTCTATTAATAGATTAAAAAGCATTGTTCACTTTGGAAGATTCCCTTTTAAAGCATTTGGCTGACAAGTAGCAGATCAAAGGGTTTGCCGATGCTGGAACCCCCATAAATATCTTTAATCTGTAGGGAAACCCAGAAGTAAGAGTTGCATTTTTCAGCATAAAATATAGCCATATTAAGCAAAACAATAAGGCAAATATCCTGCTCTATACAGAAAAGGCTTCTTCCATTCCTCATTCTGCTCCAGGGAGAAAAAAATAAAATAAAAAATGAACCATTTTTTTAGTCACAATGCAAGAATAACAGTCGTATTCGTTTTTTATTTACAGGTTATGCATGTGAATATATATATATATATATATATATATATACACACACACACACATACATACACACACACACTTTTTGATCAAAATGTGCACAAAAGAACCTCCCTATTGTAAGTAGATTTAGCATGTAATGCATACTTATTTACATTTAGCGGTTTAGGTGACGATGTTCGCATGTGCCGTCGCCATTTTTTTGTGTGCTTTTCTTGATACAATGCGGCTAGACATACAAATATAAAATCACTGAACAGGCCATACTTGCTCATAAGGGCGGGTACGCACACCACCGCCCAACAGGACGCAGACAAAACACAATGCTACGTAGAGGGAGATTAGAATTGTGTTTTGTCTGCGTCCTGTTGGGAGGTGGTGCGCGTACCCGCCCTTATGAGTAAGGATGGCCTGTTCATCGATTTTAAATGAATATACTTTTTCAGTAATTTGTTAGACATACAAATATGTCCATTTGGATAGCATACAAGTCAATTAAAAAATAAATAAATACAATTTAAAAAAAAACTAGAAATGTCAATCTTTAATTTATTGTCTAAATAAAATCTTACATCATCCGTTTTCGGCTCAGCAACCGGCACCCACTTGTAAATCCTTAGAGAGGTATCGCCAACAGTTACCCATTTCTTTTCCCTGGAAAATAAAACCGAAAATAAATGTGTGGCTACTTGATACTATAAGGGCATCTCACATACGTCATAACTGCATACTCCGGATTACTTTCAATATCATAGTCACATCAGGAAGGTACAACACTGGTGGTTCTGCAGAGAGCGCTCTCTCAGTCTGTGTGTGTTCTCGCGGGAGGGAACACAGGGCAGTCCTCCCTGACACTGTCCGTAGCTGATTGGACAGTGTCAGAGCGAAGACATCACGCCCCCTTGCCATTTAGATAGAAAACGCCCCATTGACAGTTCAGGGGCTTATTTACATATTGGGCGCCAAATAGAACGGCACCGATATGGAAATCACGGAGGAAGTTAGAAAAATTATTTCACGTGAGACAGTGTTTGTGAAGCCCTGCCTATTACATGCTGCACATGTGTGGGCAGGTGAAGGACCTTAAAGGGTCTCTGTCACCACATTATAAGTGCCCTGTCTCCTATATAAGGAGATCGGCGCTATAATGTAGGTGACAGCAATGCTTTTTATTTCGAAAAACGATCTATTTTAAACCACTTTAAGGCCTCGTTTACACGAGCGTGATATACGTCCGTGCGACGCGCGTGCTTTTCACGCGTGTCGTACGGACCTATGTAAGTCTATGGGGGCATGCAGACAGTCCGTGATTTTTGCTCAGCGTGTTTCCGCTGAAAAAAACTCACGACATGTCCTATATTTGTGCGCTGTTCGCGCATCACGCACCCATTGAAGTCAATGGGTGCGTGAAAATCACGTAGGTCGCACGGAAGCACTTCCGTGCGAACAGCGTGATACGCGCAACAGCTGTCAAACTCTGAATATAAACAGAAAAGCACCACGTGCTTTTCTGTTTACAAACATCCAAACGGAGTGTCATAATGATGGCGGCTGCGTGAAAATCTCGCAGCCGCGCATCATATGCTGATGACATACAGAGCTGTTTAGTGCCTTTTGCGCACGCCAAATGCCGCGTTTTTTGTGTGCGCAAAACACACACACACTCGTGTAAACCAGGCCTAAGAGCGATTTTTAGCTTTATGCTAATGTTTCTTAATGCCCAAGTGGGCGTGTTTTACTTTAGACCAAGTGGGCGTTGTACAGAGGAGTGTATGACTCTGACCAATCAGCTTCATACACTTCTCTCCATTCATTTACACTGCACTAGCGATATAGTTATATCGTTATGTGCAGCTACATACACAAACACTAACATTACTGCAGTGTCCTGATAATGAATATACATCACTACCAGCCTGGACGTCATGTGTACTCAGAATACTGACACTTCTGAATCTTTTCTGTGAGATTCCAGCAAGGCAAACGTAATCTCGCGAGATTACGATGTAACCTGTCATTTCAAACGAGATTACGCTTGCCCTGCTGGAATCTCACAGAGAAGATTCAGAAGTGTCAGGATTCTGAATACACATCACGTCCAGGCTGGTAGTGATGTATATTCATTATAAGGACACTACAGTAATGTTAGTGCTTGTGTATGTGGCTGCACATAAGGTCATAACTATATCGCTAGTGCAGTGTAAATGAATGGAGAGAAGTGCATGGCGCTGACTGGTCAGCGTCATACACTCCTCTGTACAACGCCTACTTGGTCTAAAGTAAAACACGCCCACTTGGGCATTAAGAAACTCATTAGCATAAAGCTAAAAAAAAATCGCTCATAAAGTGGTTTAAAATAGATAGTTTTTCTAAATGAAAAGCATTACTGTCACCTACATTATAGCGCCCATCTCCTTATGTAGGAGATAGGGCACTTATAATGTGGTGACAGAGCCTCTTTAAAGAGAACCTAAACTAGGCCGTGGCCGTAAGAGTTTTTGCATAAGGGACATTTATGACATATCCAATGAATATGCCATAAATGTCAGATAGATGCAGGTCCCACCTATCTCTACAACGGGGCCCCCTAAACCCTGTTCTAGCTTTCTATGTTCCCGCTGATGCTTGTGATTTCCGACCATATAAAGAAGAAAACAGCGCAGCTCTCTGAGCTACGCTGTTTCCGTAAGTCCCATAGAGGTGAATGGCAGTTACAGATAAAGCGTAGCTCGCATGCTACGCTGTTTCCGTAACTACCATTCACTACTATGGGAGTTACGGAAACAGAAGCTCAGCTAGCTACATTGTTTTCATCTGACATGGTCGGAAATCACACGCTTCAGCGGGAACACAGAGCGGTAGAACGGGGTTTAGAGATAGATGCGAGTCCCACCTCGGAGACCTGGACCTATCTGACATCCACGGAATGTCATAAATATGTCCCTGATGGGAAAACCCCCTTAAAGTCACCACATTATAAGTGCCCTATCTCCTATATAACGTGATTGGCGCTGTAATGTAGGTGACAGTAATGCTTTTTATTTAGAAAAACAATCTATTTTAAACCACTTTGAGCGATTTTTAGCTTTATGCTAATGAGTTCCTTAATGCCCAAGTGGGCGTGTTTTACTTTAGACCAAGTGGGCGTTGTACAGAGGAGTGTATGACGCTGACCAATCAGCGTCATGCACTTCTCTCCATTCATTTACACTGCACTAGCGATATAGTTATATCACTATGTGCAGCTACATACACAAACCCTAACATTACTACAGTGTCCTGATAATGAATACACATGAAATCCAGCCTGGACGTCATGTGTACTCAGAATCCTGACACTTCTGAATCTTTTCTGTGAGATTCCAGCAAGGAAAGCGTAATCTCGTTTGAAATGACAAATTACATCGTAATCTCGCGAGATTACGTTTGCCTTGCTGTAAATCTCACAGAGACGCTACAGACGTGTCAGGATTCTGAATAAACATCACGTCCAGGCTAGTAGTGATGTATATTCATTGTCAGGACACTAAAGTCATGTTAGTGTTTGTGTATGTAGCTGCACATAGTGATATAACTATATCGCTAGTGCAGTATAAATGAATAGAGAGGAGTGCATGACGCTGATTGGTCAGCGTCATACACTCCTCTGTACAACGCTCCCTTGGTCTAAAGTAAAAACACGCCCACTTGGGCATTAAGAAACTCATTAGCATAAAGCTAAAAATCGCTCATAACGTGGTTTAAAATAGATCATTTTTCGAAATAAAAAGCATTACTGTCACCTACATTACAGCGCCAATCACCTTATGTAGGAGATAGGGCACTTATAATCTGGTGACAGAGCCTCTTTAAATTGTTAGAGGCTCTGTCACCAGATTATAAATGCCCTGTCTCCTACATAATCTGATCGGCACTGTAACGTAGATAAGTGTTTTTTATTTTGAAAAACGATAATTTTTGACCAAGTTATAAACTATTTTAGATTTATGCTAATTAGTTTCTTGGTAAAAAGTAAAAACACGCCCAGTTGTCTTAAGAAACTAAATTAGCATAAATCTAAAATAGTTTATAACTTGGTCAAAAATGATCGTTTTTCAAAATAAAAAACACTGTTATCTACGTTACAGTGCCGATCACATTATGTAGGATATAGGGCACTTATAATCTGGTGACAGAGCCTCTTTAAAGAGGCTCTGTCACCAGATTTTGCAACCCCCATCTGCTATTGCAACAGATCGGCGCTGCAATGTAGATTACAGTAACGTTTTTATTTTTAAAAAACGAGCATTTTTGGCCAAGTTATGACCATTTTTGTATTTATGCAAATGAGGCTTGCAAAAGTCCAAGTGAGTGTGTTTAAAAGTAAAAGTCCAAGTGGGCGTGTATTATGTGCGTACATCGGGGCGTGTTTACTACTTTTACTAGCTGGGCGCTCTGATGAGAAGTATCATCCACTTCTATTCAGAACGCCCAGCTTCTGGCAGTGCAGACACAGCCGTGTTCTCGAGAGATCACGCTGTGTCGTCACTCACAGGTCCTGCATCGTGTCAGACGAGCGAGGACACCGGCACCAGAGGCTACAGTTGATTCTGCAGCAGCATCGG
Source organism: Rhinoderma darwinii (assembly GCF_050947455.1). NCBI lineage: Eukaryota > Metazoa > Chordata > Amphibia > Anura > Rhinodermatidae > Rhinoderma > Rhinoderma darwinii. The sequence goes on from NC_134687.1 coordinate 479,505,673, forward strand.
CGTTTGCAGGTAAGTAGCTACATCGACTTACCTGCAAACGCTGATGCAGAATCAACTGTAGCCTCTGGTGCCGGTGTCCTCGCTCGTCTGACACGATGCAGGACCTGTGAGTGACGACACAGCGTGATCTCTCGAGAACACGGCTGTGTCTGCACTGCCAGAAGCTGGGCGTTCTGAAGAGAAGTGGATGATACTTATCAGAGCGCCCAGCTAGAAAAAGTATTAAAAACGCCCCGATGTACGCACATAATACACGCCCACTTGGACTTTTACTTTTAAACACACCCACTTGGACTTTTGCTAGCCTCATTTGCATAACTACAAAAATGGTCATAACTTGGCCAAAAATGCTCGTTTTTTAAAAATAAAAACGTTACTGTAATCTACATTGCAGTGCCTATCTGCTGCAATAGCAGATAGGGGCTGCAAAATCTGGTGACAGAGCCTCTTTAAAGAAGATTTGTACCGGGAAAATAAAAAAACCACACCATTAAAGTGTGATTAAACTTAAAAAAAAACCAAAAACTTTTGACATGTCATAGTGAATCGAAGCGGTGGAAGCAGTTGGGTTAGCGCTGTGCAGCTTAGTTTCTGGACGGCTTTCTGAGAGAGCAGTGTACGAACTCATACTTTCTATTGAGCCCATATACTGCTCCGAGAAGAGCCGATCAGAATCGAAGCGGCACAGAGATCACCCGAGCGCCTCTGGTCCACTGACCTCTCTCTCTCCCCCCCCCCCCCTCTTATTCTTCACCCCTGACACTCCTGGTGTCTGATGTTTCTCTTCCTAAACAGCCCAGCACCGTCCATACATGGACAGTTAATCACCTGGGGACACTCCGGTCACTTATTACATGACTGCAGGCTGCACATCCAAGACATGAGGGATATCCTTTACTGCAGCGCCCCAGCTTCGGCATTCCCAGTATGTGGACCCCAATGCAATGTGGCCCCTTCATACATCCAAGTGCTACCAGCAGTCTGGACCTCCCGGAGGGAAAAGCGGAGTCATCTCCCTGCAGTGAATACGGCTGGAGCAGCTGATCACCATGTCACCGATCCCCCTCCTACCAACACACAGGAGGTGATAACTACTCATAGAACACCTCACCGCACTGTGGCGCTACCAGGAGCTGCAGAGAGAAAAGCTGCAGGCAGACTAGCCTAAAGCCGATGTCCGTGCAAAGATGGAGCTGGGCTTCAAAGCGGGCAGTGTTCTCGCTGTCCGTCTCCAGTAAGAGGGGGAGCGGGACACTCACTGGCTCTTCATCCCTAAAAGGGTGCAGTGTTCTCTATTGAAATTCTGCCTGCCACCACCAATTCTTCCCGTGACTCACCACTTAGGCTCTAGTCACATGAAAGGGTCCGAGTGTTTTGCATCCATTCAGTTTCTGTTCCGGGCCGTGTTTCCATTTTTAATGGCCGATTTTGACCCGTTTTGCCTCAGGTTTTTTTCCTGTCCGTTTTAAAAACAGATGAATTTCATTTGTAAATTTTCTGCCACACCCTGCCATCTGTAGGTAGTGCCACACAGACCCCCTTGTTGGTAGTGCCACACAGACCCCCTGTACATAACCACACCCCATAGATGGTACCCCCCCTACCTTCCTGTAGGGGACAGCTCCAGGAGAAGTCCCTAACTTTACTGTCCATATATGGACAGTGTAGTCAGGGACTTCTCCTGGTTCGGAATCACCGGTGATTCCGCTTCAAAAGTCACCGACGCCACAGTCCATATATGGACAATGAAGTCAGGGACTTCTGAAGCGGAATCACTGGCCACAGCGCCGGGGATTCCGCTGCAAGAGTAGGGGACAGCTCCAGGAGAAGTCCCTGATGTCACTGTCCATATACGGACAGTGACTTCTCCTGGAACACAATCCCCGGCCACAGCTTCGGCCGAGTGAATAGCCCCATTCGGGGTCTATTGTTCCTACTGCGGCCATTCAAAGAATGGCCGAGAGTCCCTGTCATGTGAATAGGGCCTAAGGCTCTATTCACACGACAGGGTCCGGGTGTCGGGCGATAAAAACGGCTGTTTTGGTCAGTTTCTCTCTGCCATTTTGCATCCGTTCTGGGCCAGGTTTCCATTTTTAACGGCCGATTGTGACCCGCTTTGGATCTGTTTTTCACTGTCCATTTTAAAAACTGATGAAGTTCACTTGTCCATTTTTTGGGTCCCAACCCACTAAAAACACCCAAAGAAGGTCACATGATCACCATTTGCTCTTGCTTTCAGAGTATAGAGAGCTTGATCTGATCCCTCTGCTTCTTTTCATTGGTTTCTGGCTTTTCTGCTATTTTTTACTTGCTACCATGTCCTCAACCATTGAACCGTGTACTACAGCTGTGGCCAATTTCTCGGCAATTCAGACAGCAATCGCAGATGTTGATGCCCCCTGTAGATAGTGCCACACAGCCCCCCTTGTAGGTAGTGCCACTGTAGCTCCCTGTAGGAGCGGAATCCCTCTGGCCGGGGATTCCGCTTCAGGAGTTGCCCCTGATGCCACTGTCCATATATGGATAGTGATGTCAGGGGCTCGAGCTAGGTGCTGAATCGCCCGCCTCTGGGATTACACTCCTATAGGGAGCTAGTGGCGCCATCTACAAGGCAGAGAGGGGTGGTGCTATCTACAAAAGGGCTGTGGCACTAACTACAGCAAAAAAAAAAAAAAAAAAAAAAGGCTCCTCCTCACAAGCACTTCGCACTGTGAGGAGAGAGCGAGTGGCAGAAAGCATGGCTGTCACTCGGATCACATCCAAGTAACGGCCCCATTGACTTCCATGGGAGCAGTGCAGCCGTGAGAACGGCCCAAAATAGGGCATGTTTCATTCTTTGACAACCCAGTTTACCGGGCCGTCAAAAAAATTGGCCGTGTGAATAGCCCGTGTTAATTTGGGGTCTGTTTTTACTGCAATTGTGTGATTAGGGCCTTACTTCTTTTAAAGTAGCTGAAGTCCCTGGTCAGAGCATTGGGAATGGCTTCCCCCTCTCTGAATCCTGATGCTCTGTCCGGGCTGTCTATCTCTGCCCAGGGAAGCTCCAGTGATTACGGTCCATAAACTGACAGTTACATCACTGGACCTTTTCGACGTATAAGTTTAATACATACACTTACATATCCCATTGTAAATATGTATATTTATTTTACTAGATACTGTTGTAGAGAATAGCATAGTGTACTACGCTATTCAATACCTTCTTTTTGGAGTATACCAGACAGCGGCCAAAAGGTTGTTCTTTTGGCCTTTATCGGGCTAATGTAACCACATGGACACATTTAAAGGGTGTTTTCCGCTGTACACGCTAAACGTAGATGACAAACATGATGTGAACAGGGCCTGAAACAGCCCAATAGGACAACTTAGCAAAAGATTTATTGTCCTGGAAAAGCAGAATGACAAATATGGCTGCCACAAAGGCGGCCCATTCATACCTTAGATACTGAAGTGCCAAATTTCCCTAGTAAGAAATCAGAGTGGATAGTGAATCTGCATTTTTAACACACACACACATATATATATATATATATATATATATATATACACACACACACACACAGTTAAGTTATGGTAGGTGGGAATGCTCTTTAAATGGCTAAAAGCTTAATTATTGTGCAAACCACCAACCAAAGTGATCGGATGTCTCTTAACACTGTAGAAACTTCTTGGCCATTTAAATGACTGCCCAATAAGCAGCCTTAAGGTCATCCCACAATAAGACAGCAGCTTCCCATTGGCTGCTGTATGGCTGACCAAGGTGTCCATTTCACAATAAATAGCAAATGAAAATACTGTTGATGAAACTTTGTAAGGCAGATGCGAGTGCTGCACAGATCGCTCATCCGTGGCTTAAAAACGTCTAAAGATTTCGCACAATCCACGCTTAGATCGCCGTGTGATGGAAGACAAAGGAAGGTTGTGTAATGAAATCAATGTGTAAACGACGCTCGTCCCGTGTGAAAATCCGCAGCCTCCTCCATAGCACACGTGTGATGATCGTGTAAACACGGATCCTGAAAGCCGGAGACGTGAGGGCCAAATCGGGCTCCTTTTATATACGTGTGTGAGAGATCAGCCATGCAGCCGCACTTCCTCCTCCTGCCTCATCTTTCTTCAGAACAAGAGGACGGGGGAGGAGGGAGCTCCGAGCCTCAGGGCCAAAGCGCTAAATTTAAAAGAAATCTACGAGCCCCTGATAAGAGATATAAATAAGAGCAGAGAGGGAGCGCTCCGCAGTCATCAGGGGAGGACGCTGCGGGAAGGCACCGGAGCGGTCGCAATGGGCTGGGGCTTCTCTCTCGCCGGCTCTCACTGAGCTGACATGGCTGCCGGCTTTGGCGGGAGCTCGGAGCGCCTATAGAAACTGTATAGTAAAGCGGGCTCTAGGAGGCTCAGCAGTCCGCATAACGCCGCTTTCCACTCACGCCGCGTCCGTCCCCGCTGCCGTCACCTCCCTCCATTTCTCCTTTGTTGTCCTTTTTCTTACCATTTCCGTACTTTTTCAATGGCGGCCATAACCCGTTTGATGTCATCTTTAGCTCGGCTTCGTGTCTCGGCTCTGACCGAACGTCCCGACATGGCTGCAGCGGGTTATCAGGGAGGGGGAGAGGAGGAAGAGTCGCCGCCGGTTACTTGTAGCTTTCTTTGCTCTCTCACACACACTCACATACGGCCGAGCACAGCACAACGCGCATGCGCAGTGTCTCGCCTGCCGGGACTCGCAGCGGGGGGATGGGAAAGGGAAGCATTGCACACCCACAATTACAATGCAACACTTCTGCACCCTGTTTTTTTCCATCTATATCTTAGGGGGATGTTGGGGAGAAATACTGGTGTAAACTGTAAAGAAAAACCTACATCTTTTGTAATTCTATTGTAAGTTGCTATATAATTCAGTTGTAGGCTACCACAGATAAGGATGTGGAAGAGTATGGACAAGGAAAGTTTTAGATTTGTCTAGAAAAACACATATGAATGCGGTCGTGCATCGGTGGCCAGAGTATTTTATCGCCGGTCTAAAGCTGACCATAGGTCCGTCTACAATGTGGCTGATCAATCGTACGTCGGATCGTTCCTACAAGCGACCGGACCATCGACATTCCAGCCAAAATGGGAGGTCAAGGAAATACGTAAAAAAAGTTTCCCATATTTTTCCATATTAAAACCTGTGTAAACTAAAGACGCCACGCCTAGAGCGGTTTAAGGGAACATTAGACATACACATGCGTAAAAAAAAGATCCCATCAATTTTGTCTCGAGTTAGGCCTCCTTCACATCATGTTTTTGTCTTCCGTCGGGAGGTATATGTCAGGAGGACTGGACGTATACCATTGACGAAAGGCTGCCACCTATCCCACGGTATAGGCATACAGTAGAATACGTTGCCTGAAATGCCAGGCAGAGCGCTACCTGAAACACTGAGCCTGGTGTTGATCCTGACGTCACTGTCCATATATGCGCAGTTCCTGGCCTGAGCATTGCAAGTGCCCTAGGGAAGCCCTTGACGCTATTTTAATGTCAAGAGCTTAAGGGTATGTGCACATGACCATTTTTCAGGCGTAATGGAGGTGTTTTTACGCCTCGAATTAAGCCTGAAAAGACGGCTCCAATACGTCGGCAAAGATCTGCCCATTGCTTGCAATGGGTCTTACGATGTTCTGTGCAGACGAGCTGTCATTTTACGCTTCGCTGTCAAACTACTGCGCATAAAATGACGGCTCGTCAAAGAAGTGCAGGACACTTCTTGGGACGTTTTTGGAGCCGTTTTCTCATAGACTCTATTGAAAACAGCTCCAAAAATGGCCGTAAAAAACGCAGCGATAAACGTGAGTTGCTCAAAAAACAGCTGAAAATCAGGGGCTGTTTTCCCTTAAAAACAGCTCTGTATTTTGAGACTTTTTTACTCTGTTTGTGAACATACCCTTACAATGCCAGGGTCACCGGCAAGAGCATCAAAGCACTCTGGCCCTGGAGAAGCCTCTGACATCCCTGTCTGTATATATGGAAAGTGATGTCAGGAACGTTACGATGCCTGAGTCCCTGGCCAGTCTGTATCCAGCTATCAGCTACCATTCTGTATCCAGCTATCCACTACCAGTTTGTATCCAGCTATCCGCTACCATTCTGTATCCAGCTATCCACTACCAGTCTGTATCCAGCTATCCGCTACCATTCTGTATCCAGCTATCCACTACCAGTCTGTATCCAGCTATCCGCTACCATTCTGTATCCAGCTATCCAGTACCATTCTGTATCCAGCTATCCGCTACCATTCTGTATCCAGCTATCCGCTACCATTCTGTATCCAGCTATCCACTACCATTCTGTATCCAGCTATCCGCTACCATTCTGTATCCAGCTATCCACTACCATTCTGTATCCAGCTATCCGCTACCATTCTGTATCCAGCTATCCGCTACCAGTATGTATCCAGCTATCCGCTACCAGTATGTATCCAGCTATCCGCTACCAGTCTGTATCCAGCTATCCGCTACCAGTCTGTATCCAGCTATCCGCTACCAGTCTGTATCCAGCTATCCGCTACCAGTCTGTATCCAGCTATCCGCTACCAGTCTGTATCCAATTGTCTGTATCCAGCTATCCGCTACCAGTCTGTATCCAGCTATCCACTACCAGTCTGTATCCAGCTATCCACTACCAGACTGGTAGCAGATAGCTGGATACAGACAAGTAGTGGATAGCTGGATACAGTCTGTATCCCGCTATCCACTACCAGTCTGTATCCAGCTATCCGCTACCAGTCTGTATCCAGCTATCCGCTACCAGTCTGTATCCAGCTATCCATTACCAGTCTGTATCCAGCTATCCACTACCAGACTGGTAGCAGATAGCTGGATACAGACTAGTAGTGGATAGCTGGATACACTCTGTATCCCGCTATCCACTACCAGTCTGTATCCAGCTATCCGCTACCAGTCTGTATCCAGCTATCCACTACCAGTCTGTATCCAGCTATCCACTACCAGTCTGTATCCAGCTATCCGCTACCAGTCTGTATCCAATTGTCTGTATCCAGCTACCCGATACCAGTCTATCCACCTATCCACTACCAGTCTGTATCCAGCTATCCACTACCAGACTGGTAGCAGATAGCTGGATACAGACTGGTAGCAGATAGCTGGATACAGACTAGTAGTGGATAGCTGGATACAGTCTGTATCCAGCTATCCACTACCAGTCTGTATCCAGCTATCCGCTACCAGTCTGTATCCAGCTATCCGCTACCAGTCTGTATCCAGCTATCCGCTACCAGTCTGTATTCAGCTATCCGCTACCAGTCTGTATCCAGCTATCCACTACCAGTCTGTATCCTGCTATCCGCTACCAGTTTGTATCCAGCTATCCGCTACCAGTCTGTATCCAGCTATCCGCTACCAGTTTGTATCCAGCTATGCGCTCCATTCATTTCTACGGAGCTGCCGACACAGACCCCGGAAGTCCGAGGTTTCTCATGGAGAACTTCAGGGGACTTTCGGTCCCCCGTTCTCCCTATCGCTGCCAGCGATCACACATGTATCCCCTATCCTGTGGATAGGGAATACATGTCTTATGTAGGAACAACCCCTTTCATGGCACAGCGAGGAGATACCTCCCTGCTCTGCCGTAGTATTCAGTGGCGTCTCGCTGTAGCAGCCATAGCGGCAGCTAGTGGAGCCTGCAGCCATGGTGGGGACCCGTGCCGGCGGGCGACACGGGCCCCCTCATGCCGGGGGCCCCGTAGCAGCCGCTACGGCTGCTATAGCGGTAGTTACGCCACTGTACCAGCCTGTATCCAGCTATCTGCTACCAGTCTGTATCCAGCTATCTGCTACCAGCCTGTATCCAGCTATCTGCTACCAGCCTGTATCCAGCTATCTGCTACCAGCCTGTATCCAGCTATGCGCTACGAGCCTGTACCCAGTAATCCGCTACCAGTCTGTATCCAGCTATCTGCTACAGCATGTGTCCAGCTATCTACTGCCAGTCTGCATCCAGCTATCCACTACCAGTCTGCATCCAGCTATCCGCTACCAGTCTGTATCCAGCTTTCCGCTACCAGTCTGTATCCAGCTATCCGCTACCAGTCTGTATCCAGCTATCCACTACCAGTCTGTATCCAGCTATCCACTACCAGCCTGTATCCAGTAATCCGCTACCAGTCTGTATCCAGCTATCTGCTAGAAGCCTGTATCCAGCTATCCGCTACCAGTCTGTATCCAGCTATCCGCTACCAGCCTGTATCCAGCTATCTGCTACGAGTCTGTATCCAGCTATCTGCTAGAAGCCTGTATGCAGTAATCCGCTACCAGTCCGTATGCAGTAATCTGCTACCAGTCCGTATGCAGTAATCTGCTACCAGTCCGTATGCAGTAATCCGCTACAAGTCCATATCTAGCTATCCGCTACCAGTCTGTATGCAGCTATCCACTACCAGTCTGTATCCAGCTATCCGCTACCAGCCTGTATCCAGCTATCCGCTACCAGCCTGTATCCAGTAATCCGCTACCAGTCTGTATCCAGCTATCCGCTACCAGCCTGTATCCAGTAATCCACTACCAGTCTGTATCCAGCTATCCGCTACCAGCCTGTATCCAGCTATCCGCTACCAGCCTGTATCCAGCTATCCGCTACCAGCCTGTATCCAGTAATCCGCTACCAGCCTGTATCCAGTAATCCGCTACCAGTCTGTATCCAGCTATCTGCTACAGCATGTGTCCAGCTATCCACTACCAGTCTGCCTCATGCTGCCTTCTTCCAGTTCGTATCCTGTTATCCACCATCAGTCTGAATCCCGTTGTATCCTGGTCTGCTGAGCCAGTCGCTACTCATACCGGGACCACGTCAACAGGTAGCAACTTGGTAGATTTCCCGCATGTGAAGTCCAGATCACTGTATGGGGGTTAAAGGGTGAAGACTGAGGAGGTTACATAGATAATGCCCTTAGAGGTGGCCTTTAGCCAGTAAAGTAGCACAGTGGGTCTACAACCTGCTGGTCATAACAAAAACTGGCTGCAATAGAAGCCTATACCCTGTTTGCAGTAGGATGCAAAAATCGTTAAGCCCCACCCCTAGCTGAAAATGGGACAGATCAGCAGGACCCCTGTTCACTCTGCAGGATTTCTACAAGACTGTTTGTTTAAAGAGGCTCTGTCACCACATTATAAGTGCCCTATCTCCTATATAAGAAGATCGGCGCTATAATGTAGGTGACAGTAATGCTTTTTATTTAGAAAAACAATCTATTTTAAACCACTTTATGAGCGATTTTTAGCTTTATGCTAATGAGTTTTCTTAATGCCCAAGTGGGCGTGTTTTACGTTAGACCAAGTGGGCGTTGTACAGAGGAGTGTGTGACGCTGACCAATCAGCGTCATGCACTTCTCTCCATTCTTTTACACTGCACTAGCGATATAGTTATATCGTTATGTGCAGCTACATTCACAAACACTAACATTACTGCAGTATCCTGAAAATGAATATACATCACTACCAGCCTGGACGTCATGTGTATTCAGAATCCTGACATGTCTGTAGCGTCTCTGTGAGATTTATAGCAAGGCAAGCGTAATCTCGTTTGAAATGACAGGTTACATCGTAATCTCGCGAGATTACGCTTGCCTTGCTGGAATCTCACAGAAAAGATTCAGAAGTGTCAGGATTCTGAATACACATCACGTCCAGGCTGGTAGTGATGTATATTCATTATCAGGACACTGCAGTAATGTTAGCGTTTGTGTAAGTGACTGCACTAGCGATATAACTATATTACTGTAAAGGATCTGCCAGGCACTACGTCTGTGGATACTCCCAGGATTAATCAGTCGACACCTGAGGCCAGACCTCTTAGACTGACACCGGCTCCCACCAATCAGGGTGGCAGGCTCAGGAGTGGGAGAGCCTATCGCGGCCTGGTCAGTCGGAGTTAGCTCCGCCCCCTGTCCATTTATACCTGCCGTTTTCTCTTCCTCATTGCTTGTTATTCTTCTTGGATTCCTGGCCCCACTGCTGACTTGCTCCAGCCTGCTTCTGCCTTGCTTCTGCCTTGCTTCAGTTCCCGCTTATCCTGCTTCGCTCTGCCCCTGGCTTGCTTCCTGCTCCGTGCTCTGCGTTTGTATACTCCACTACATCCTGATCCTGACTGGCTCGTTCACCACTCCGTTTCCTCACGGTGTTCCGTGGGCTACTGCCCCTTCCCTTGCTTGTTCCCTGCTTGTATCCCCTTGCACTTAGTCAGCGTAGGGACCGCCGCCAAGTTGTACCCCATCGCCTAGGGCGGGTCGTTGCAAGTAGGCAGGGACAGGGCGGTGGGTAGATTAGGGCTCACTTGTTCCCTTCACCTCCTTCCTGCCATAACATAATAACAAGCCTATACCTAGTCTACCATTTCTCCTACGCTGACGCTATCATGGACCCCCTTGAGACCCTGACCCAGCAGATGCAGGGCCTCTCCCTACAGGTCCAGGCCCTGGCTCAGAGGGTCAACCAGTCTGACGCTGCCATAGTAGTACCCCTCACCTTACCTCTAGAACCCGACCTCAAGTTACCTGACCGGTTCTCAGGGGACCGTAAGACTTTTCTCTCCTTCCGGGAGAGTTGCAGACTTTACTTCCGTCTAAAACCTCACTCTTCAGGTTCCGAGAACCAGCGGGTGGGTATCATTATATCCCGACTCCAGGAAGGGCCCCAAGAGTGGGCCTTCTCCTTGGCTCCTGACGCCCCTGAACTTCCCTCCGTCGATCGTTTTTTCTCTGCCCTCGGACTCATTTACGACGAGACTGACAGGACTGCCTTAGCCGAGAGTCAGCTGGTGACCTTACGTCAGGGTAGGAGACCTGTTGAGGAGTACTGTTCTGATTTTAGAAAGTGGTGCGTAGCTTCTCGGTGGAACGACCCGGCTTTAAGGTGCCAGTTTAGGTTAGGATTATCTGACGCCCTGAAGGATCTGCTTGTTAGCTACCCCTCTTTTGACTCCCTAGACCAGGTTATGGCCCTAGCAGTACGACTTGACCGACGTCTCAGGGAACGTCAGCTTGAACGTTTCAATGTTTTCCCCTCTGACTTCCCTGCGATTCCCCCCGAGGTCCCGTCTCCTCGCTCTTCCATGGAAGACTCGGAGGTACCTATGCAACTCGGGGCCTCCATGTCCCCTCGACAACGTAGAGAGTTCCGCAGGAAGAATGGTCTCTGCTTCTATTGTGGGGGTGACAAGCATCTACTGAACACCTGTCCCAGGCGCAAGAATAAGCAGCCGGAAAACTTCCGCGCCTAAGTGATCATCGGGGAGGTCACTTGGGCGCACAGGTATTTCCCGTTAATATGAAACGCAATAAAATTTTGCTTCCCTTTCAGGTCTCGTTTGGTGGTCGGTCTGCCACCGGCAGTGCCTTCGTGGATTCTGGCTCAGCTGCTAATATCATGTCTGTGGAATTTGCTATGTCTCTAAAAATGCCTTTTATTGATTTGCCTTATCCTGTCCCGGTAGTGGGTATCGACTCCACTCCTCTTGCTAATGGTTATTTTACTCAGCATACTCCTGTTTTTGAACTCCTTGTTGGCTCCATGCATTTGGAGCAGTGCTCTGTACTGTTGATGCAGGGATTATCGTCCGATCTGGTATTAGGTCTTCCCTGGTTGCAGCTGCATAATCCCACGTTTGATTGGAATACTGGGGATCTCACCAAATGGGGTAGTGAATGCCTGACGTCATGTCTTTCAGTTAACTCTATTTCTCCCCGGGAGGAGGTGAACACTCTACCAGAGTTTGTTCAGGACTTCGCTGATGTGTTTTCTAAGGAGGCCTCCGAGGTGTTGCCCCCTCATAGAGATTACGATTGCGCCATCGATTTGGTACCTGGTGCTAAGCTTCCTAAGGGTAGGATATTTAATCTTTCATGTCCTGAACGTGAAGCTATGAGGGAGTATATCCAAGAATGCCTGGCCAAGGGTTTCATTCGCCCCTCGACTTCTCCTGTAGGTGCTGGCTTCTTCTTCGTGGGGAAGAAGGATGGTGGTCTTAGGCCGTGCATTGACTATCGGAACTTGAATAAGGTCACAGTAAGGAACCAGTATCCCCTTCCTTTGATTCCGGATCTTTTTAATCAGGTTCAGGGGGCCCAATGGTTCTCTAAGTTCGATCTACGGGGGGCATATAACCTTATCCGCATCAAAGAGGGGGATGAGTGGAAGACTGCGTTCAACACGCCCGAAGGTCATTTCGAATACCTGGTCATGCCCTTTGGGTTGTGTAATGCCCCTGCCGTCTTCCAGAATTTTATTAATGAAATTCTGAGAGATTACCTGGGAAATTTTCTTGTAGTGTACCTTGATGACATACTGGTGTTTTCCAAGGACTGGTCCTCCCAGGTGGAGCATGTCAGGAAGGTCCTCCAGGTCCTCCGGGAAAATAATCTGTTTGCGAAAACCGAAAAATGTGTGTTTGGGGTACAGGAGATACCATTTTTGGGTCAAATCCTCACTCCTCATGAATTCCGCATGGACCCTGCCAAGGTTCAGGCTGTGGCGGAATGGGTCCAACCTGCCTCCCTGAAGGCGCTACAGTGTTTTTTGGTTTTCGCTAACTATTACAGGAGATTTATTGCAAACTTCTCGGTCGTCGCTAAGCCTCTTACGG